>NC_092863.1:26592485-26609322 GCF_032062135.1 Pyxicephalus adspersus
TTTTTTTTTTTTTTTATTTAATTTAACAGTACTTCATTATCTTTTTTCTTAAATGGAGAAAAAAGCAGAGATGCATTCTGCAGATTCTCTATCCTGTCAGATTCCTGACTTTATTCTATTGCTTTGACTGAAGAAAAATATATGGTTAGGGCAATGTATAGTGTCTGGATTAGAAATCCATCTCAATAGAATTTAGGCAGATAATACAAATTACAAACGTGGTACCTTATTAGTGTCAGTCATGTTACCTCTCATTTAGCAAATGATTTACTACAGTTTAGTTTGCATCTCCGGCACATTGGACATGAGACTTGGACAGCATTTTAAATAATGTAAAAAAGTTACTTTTATGCCTCCCCTCTTGCACTTAATATTTTCTGCACATATGCGTTAATGAAGTTACATGTCCAAAAAAGGAAATATGGTCTTGATTAACCAGTGGCAGTTCTTTGACAACATCATATGCAATTTAGGACCAGCAGTCCTGCATCATAGGTAAAATATGCTAGGGATCCAACCACAACCCAAAGCAATTAGGAGGGGAGGTAATTGCCAGGGAAAATTAGGTATATGAGGTAGGTTTTTATACCCCAGGCCAAAGTGAGCATTTAACCTTTGTCGTGTGGGAAAAGCTCCACTACAAAGGTAGGTTGACATATGGCTAGATTTTAGCCATAAAGTTTACCTGTGTCATAATTTGTTTTTTCACCAATGAGCTCCTTACAAATTTGTAAAGCTAAGTATTTTTTTTATGACTTTGTGCTATGTAATTTTTTATGTTATCTATATGTACATGTCCAGATATAAGGAATAACATGATGTTTTGATGTTCTAGGAGACATTTTGACCACATGATGTCTTATTTTAAAATGGACTCGGCCAAAGAGCTAGCACACCACATCTTGAAAGTGAAATCACATGTACGGCAAAATATGCTCCGAGATTTTTATGCCAGTCAACATAAAGAAGTGGCAAACCTATACCCTGTGTACATTCCACTACCTGAAAGAAAAAAGAACAGTGTTCCTAAAACTAAGGATGAAATTAGAATAAAAAAGAGGCTTAAAAAGTCTCACTTACTTGATGAAGCTTTGAAAACGCTTGACAATACTAAAAATAACCATGCTGGAGTATTTGATGTTGATCTTGCTGAAAATAATTGTACTAAACCTGACAAAACAGAAAAGACTCCAAACACAGGGAGTGGAATGAAAAATCAGAGCAATACCCGACAAAGGGAGTGTGTACGAGATAAGGAATATGAAGTGGCAGAGCCACATAAAATTGCTTCATTTGACCAAAGCCATAATGTTACACACTTCAAATCACTAAAGCATGAAAAATTAAAAAATGATGCAAACTCCATCAGTGACTTTCTTGGTGATACCACTATACTTGATGATATTTTTAGTAATCCTACTGTTCGTCAACCACCTGCCTTACCAGCAAGAACCCAGTGTGAATCAGTCACAACTAAATCTAAGCACCGCTCCAAAGATTTCTGGGATATCCTCAGTGAGGAAAATTATGAAAGTATCGATAGGCTCTCTGATTTGTCTGTCATTAAGAAAGTTTGTGAGACTTCCATTGTGCCTTCAGTGGCTCAGAAAGAAAACTGGAAGGATTCCCTGTGGGTAAACAATGAAAAATTTGTATGGAAGAAAAATAACACAAACTCAGAAACTCCATCCTCAAGTAAATCATCTAATCAATAATGTATACAGATTAGGACAATGCTCCAAGTTGTGGATATAAAGCATTTCCAATATAAAAAAAAACAGTATTGTGCCTCAAAATGTCTTTATTATGTATGTTTAAGTGTGTGTTAGATATAATAGGGAAAGGTTAGAACCCAAGTTTTACACCATATTGGGTCTTTGTTAGATTTCTCCTTTCTTCCTGCTTTGAAGGCAGCCTTTTACAAAGCAACATGAGGGATATGTATATAATATATAGGAATATATATAGATATATAAGGGAAACTTCTTACTTGATTAGTTTTAGTTTAGCAAAACAGACCTGTTAAGTGTTTGAAAAGACATCTATTTCATCATTGCTCAGTTGTTTGTAAGTTGTTCATATTTCCTTTACATAGCATCTTTAATGCCTGTTCTTTATCAGTGTTATTTGGCTTTACACTTACAGTGGAGATTTTATGAGCATTGATGGCATTGCCATCATTTACAAAACAGGAACATAATCAGTAGTCATTATCATGACCTCCTTAGTGCTTAGAATTTTTAGGTAAATTAACTTGTGCTTAGAATAAATGTATTTATTCTTAGTAAAGCTTAGACACATCTTCCAAATGGACTGGTTAGAAGCTTCAATTCACAATGATCTAAAGATACAACATTTCTTTGATATGGGAGTCATATATAAATATGCTACCACTGGCTACTAAACGGTGGATAATATCTATGTTTGAGCAGACTTCCTGGTATGTCACCAGGTTACTGGATAATAGTCCACCTGTAGTCTTGTAAAGCATTTAATGCAGAATAATAATGGTTTTCTAATGTATCCTCCATTGTATGATTTTGTTTATGCGAATGTAACTGCAAGATCACTGATAAGTAATGTTAGCTCAATGTCTGTATCTCAGTATTGTTAATTTATTAGTATATGGTATGTTGATTCACCTGTGTTGATATTTTCTACTATGATGTAATTGATGGTTTATAAATCCCTCTGTTATTGGTTTGAAAAAAAAAAATAAATAAAACTTTAAAAGCAAAAATTTACTTGTGCTTTATTAGGGACACAGACACTACATGATTTCTACTATTACATTAAAAAATAGGGAAAGCTGCTTCTCTGACTTGGATTTATTTGATGCTGGAGCCCAGTTTTCCAGGTGCACCATGAGATGCTATGTCTCTAGAAGAGAGTGGGAGTTAAAGAGATTTCCAGCAAAATGTCCCCACCAAACAAAATGTTCTCAAATTGAGTAAACATTTAAATGGTAATGTTTACATTGTAGGCTGGAGAGACCTCATATTGTTATACATAATTGGGTAATACCTATAAATATCACTACCAAAAGTGCCTAGCTGCTATACTTTAGCTATACAGAAAAAAAAGTTATAGCTCGATGCAACTATGAGTTATTTAAAAGCCCCTGGGGAGTCAGTCATAATTCTCCCAAAAAATTGAAAGTGGAACTGTCACTAGACAAAATTTGTTAAACTGATCCCTTAAGTGGGACCCCATAATACCTACTCGTTTCTAGTTGCTAGCAGAGGTCTGTTTTCTAAGAATCCATGTACCAAAGGTTGAGGCAAAATACAAGTTTTACCTCCATGCTCACAATAAATTGTGGGGCTTGCAGGGAACACCATAACTAGGACTTGGACCCAGACTGTATTTACAGTTGTGAGAAAAAGAAAGTGCATGTTCTTTCATTTGTAAGGTTTTATATATAGGGAAAAAATTAATAAAAAATGCCTTTAGAGAGATGGAATGCTTGGGTTTTTTGCAGTGTCTCCAAGCGTCTGCCCTTTGGGTACATTTCCTGGGACATTCACTCCTGCAAAGATTGGCAAATGTCTTGTTTTCCACATTTTTTTACTCACTATAGAATGATGGACTTCAAGTTGTTTGGAAACAGCCCCATGACCTTTCCCAAAATGATGAGCAGCAACAATTGTTTTGCTCAGATAATTAATTGCTGACCTCTTTCATTGTGACCTCTTGGCATTGTGTTAACACACACCAGAATGCTCCAGACCAGCAAACTGCCAAAGCTTTTATTTTTATATGCGTGGTCATACTTGCTGATGCTCACCTTTTTATCAACTAAATTTCAGGCGGTGAGAATACGCTGGTGTATTCTCCGGGCAGTTACTAACTGAAATCATCGCTTGCTCCGAGCCGCGCATCTCTGGTACCTCGACACTGGCGAGCTTGCATTAAAAGTCACTGTTCCCCTAAAAATCATTCTTTCTAATGGCACACATCTTTCACTTAGCCCTAAATAAAAATGTGTAAAACATGTATATTAGCTAAGAAATAAGCATATTTTTAAATGACCTAATATTTTCAGGTTCGGAAAGAGTTACTTTTTATTTTATTTTTTTATTTAATAAAATATTATATTATAAAATATAAAAATAAACACACTAAATGACATAAACATTAAAGCCTACTTTACTGTTTACTGGTGTACAAATATAATTTATTGATCATATCAATAAATGATTATGGAATGTCAAACTGTCAAAAAACAAATAGTCAAATTGCATAGACTGTGCATGTCCCAATTACACGCGAGTTCCTATTAGCTGTGCGGACATACATGAGCATATATAAGGGTGTTGTCTGACTTGCTTTTTCCTTTGTTTGTTTGTTTTTTTGTCTTGGGGGGGGGGGCTGGGAGTTGTTTGCTGTCTTCTGCTAAACCTATGTTGCTATATTTCATACTTTGCTTACTATTTAGCACAGTAGCTGGTTTTGTTTTTTAAACTTTGAATGTTTCAATGTCCATTTTGCAATTAAGAAGTCAATGTTAATGCTATGTTATTGTGTTTCGGGCCATATTGTTTCATTTCAATAATATGACATTATTACCACCTTTAAATATTTGTCCTGCATAAATATTTTCTATTCCAATTTTCCACCTTTGATAGGTTAAAATTGCATATTGGTTTGGTAAGTATTTTTGGACTGCAATATTTGTTGGGCCATTTTTGAACTATTTTGGCTTTATATGGAAGTGTGGGTTTTTTTTTTTTAAGTTTTTAGAAACATTTTGTAGTTTGTTTTTTGGGAGGTTTTGTTTTGCAGAGAAAAATCCTCATTCCGGTAAGTTTTTCTTTTTATGCGTGTATTGTTTGTTTTTTTTCATGTGCACTCATGTATGTACATGCATGCATATGAATATGTATGTATGCGTTTGTGTGTACATATACATATAAAAGAGAAATTATAAGAAATAGGCAAAGAGGATTTTTTGTGGTATATTGCTTAACATGCTTCAAATTGAAAAGATTGCCTATTGGTTCCCATGACTTCTGATTTAATGGGCTTGGTTCCAATCAACATTCATGGATGATATTGCTTCTGGGTAAAGGAGGAATCCACCTTTATGCCTTTCCACTTCCAAGCTGAGGTGAGTAAGTCAATATATAGTGGGCCAAAGTCTAAAATGGCATTCAAACCTGCATAAACACCTCGAAAGCCTGGAAAAGCAAGAAAATATGTTTGGTAGAAAGTGTATATGTCCCTGGAAGTTTTAGGTACTAGTATTATTTGTTTTATGTAAACATCTTAATAATACATACAATCCAGTATTTAATGAGCAAAATTAAGTTAAGCAACAACAGAACATCTGTTCATTTCTAAGAGTGCTTGACCCTGCTTGTGAGCTTGGCAATCAATGTGGTTTGATGTTGTGCTTGGCAACCTGGACCTCCTTCCATCACCAACAAGTGTGTTGGAATGAGTATGCAACACAGCTGGACAGCTAAATCGCAGGTAAATTGACAGCAGGCAAATAGGATTTTTGCGTGATGGACAGCGAAGGCAGCATAAACATTAGGACATTGAGAAAGGGTGGAGCTACGTGTGAACTCAACCCACTAGCAGCAGTCACTGCCATCAAAACAGAAGAAGACCGCATTGCTGGCTGCCATCATGACCTGGATGACGTGTTAGGAATGCCACCCATAAAGTTGTGGAGAAGTAGCACGGTGACATTAGGCAAAAGGATGGAGGACCAGAGACGGAGCGTGGGTCACCGAGAGCAGTAGCAGTGTGTGGCCTCTGTGCAGCTATCGCCAGGGAGACCGCATTGGAAAGTGTCAAGGAGAGCTGGGTGTAGTGTATCGTCAATGCCACACAGAAGTGTGTAATACAATTTTAGAGAAAGAAGCACTGACGGGAGGCGGTGGGCCCTAAGACGGAGTGTGGACCGCATTGGTAACTGGCATCTAGAGCTGAGTGTAGTGCATCGTCAATGCCACACCGAAGTGTGTAATACAATTTTAGTGAATGGAGTACTGACAGGCAGCAAGAGGAGGCGGTGGGCCCTAAGACGGAGCATGAACCACATTGGTAACTGACATCTAGAGCTGGGTGTAGTGCATCATCAATGCCACACAGAAGTGTGTAATACAGTTTTAGTAAATAGAGTACTCACAGACGGGAGCTGCAGCAGGAGGAGGCGGTGGGCCCTAAGATGGAGCGGGGACCACATTGGTAACTGACATCTAGAGCTGGGTGTAGTGCATCGTCAATGCCACACAGAAGTGTGTAATACAATTTTTGTGAATAGAGTACCGACAGGCAGCAGAAGCAAGCGGGAGGAGGCGGTGGGCCCTGAGAGTGGGGACCACATTGGTAACTGGCATATACAGCTGGGTATAGTGCATCGTCCATACCAACCAGAAGTGTACACTTTTAGTGAATGGAGTACTGACCGGAAGCAACAAAAGCAGGAGTAGGAGGCGGTGGGCCCTGAGAAGCAGCAGAGACTATATTGGTAACTGGCATCTAGAGCTGGGTGTAGTGCATCGTCAATGCCACACAGAACTGTGTAATTCAATTTTAGTGAATGAAGTACTTACAGGCGGCAACAACAGGAGGAAGAGGAGGCGGTGGGCCCTGAGAAGGAGTGGGGACCGCATTTGTAACTGGCATCTAGAGCTGGGTGTAGTGCATCGTCAATGCCACACAGAAGTGTGTAATACAATTTTAGTGAATGGAGTACTGACAGGCGGCAGAAGGAGGAGGCGCAGGGCCCTGAGATGGAGAGTGGACCACATTGGTAACTGTCATTTAGAGCTGGGTCTAGTGCATCATCAATGCCACACAGAAGTGTCTAATACAATTTTAGTAAATGGAGTACTGACAGGCGGCGACAACAGCAGGGGGAGGAGGAGGAGGCGGTGGGCCGCGTTGCTAACTGGCATCTAGAGCTGGGTGTAGTGCATCGTCCATGCCACCCAGAATTTTACAACTTTAGTGAATGGAGTACTGACAGGCGCCAACAACAGCAGCAGGAGGAGGCGGTGGGCCCTGAGAAGGAGCAGGGACCACATTGCATTGGTAACTGGCATCTAGAGGTGGGTGTAGTGCATCCTCAATGCCACTCAGAACTGTGTAATACAATTTTATTGAATGGAGAATTGACAAGCGGCAACAACAGCAGTAGACGGAAGCGGTAGGCCCCGAGAAGAAGATTGGACCGCATTGG
The DNA here is from genome assembly GCF_032062135.1 of Pyxicephalus adspersus. NCBI lineage: Eukaryota > Metazoa > Chordata > Amphibia > Anura > Pyxicephalidae > Pyxicephalus > Pyxicephalus adspersus. Next base: position 26,599,681 of record NC_092863.1, read on the forward strand.
TAACTGGCATCTAGAGCTGGGTGTAGTGCATTGTCAATGCCACACAGAAGTGTGTAATACAAATTTAGTGAATGGAATACTGACAGGTGGCAGCAGCAGAAGGAGGAGGTCGTAGGCCCTGAGAAGAAGCGGGAACCGCATTGGTAACTGGCATCTGGAGCTGGGTGTAGTGCATCGTCAATGCCACACAGAAGTGTGTAATACAAGTTTTGTAAACGGAGTATTCACAGGCTGCAGCAGCAGAAGGAGGAGGCGGTGGGCCCTGAGACGGAGCGTGAACCACATTGGTAACTGGCATCTAGAGCTGGGTGTAGTGCATCATCAATGCCACACAGAAGTGTGTAATACAATTTTAGTGAATGGAGTACTGACAGGCGGCAGCATCAGCAGTAGGAGGCAGTGGGCCCTGAGAAAGATCAGGGACCTGCATTAGTAACTGGCATCCAGAGCAGGATGTAGTGAATTGTTAATGCCACACAGAAGTGTGTAATACCATTTTTGTGAATGAAGTACTCACAGGCAGCAGAAGCAAGCGAGAGGAGGCGGTGTGCCTTCAAACAGTGCGGGGACTGCTTTGATAACTGGCATCTAGAGCTGAGTGTAGTGCATTGTCAATGCCACACAGAAGTGTGTAATACAATTTTAGTAAACAGAGTACTGACAGGCGGCAACAATAGCAGGAGGAGGAGACGGTGGGCCCTGAGAAGGAGCGGGGACCACATTGGTAACTGGCATCTAGAGCTGGGTGTAGTGCATCGTCAATGCCACACAGAAGTGTGTAATACAATTTTAGTTAATGGAGTACTAACAGGCGCCATCAACAGAATGTGATCCGGCCTGTCCTCTGCGGATCTGCCTGTGGCACAGGATGCAGATTTTGCTACACACTCGTCATCTTTCAGCAAAAAAAGTCTACTCTGGAAAGGTGCGTTCAACCACTCTGCTACTCTTTTTATTTGCTGGCCTCTGCTGGGTGCCCTGCTTATGCTCCAGCTCCATCTCCCCCACGGTCACATCCTCTGACTGTTCCCTTGCTTATGCCCACTCATATGTCTCTTCTATGGGACTCACATGAGGCAGATTTGCGGCCCCTTCCATCTCTAGTCTGTTACTGCTGCTGCTGCCTTTCCTCTATGTCTGTTTCGGAACTGCTGCTAGCCTTACACACACCGGTGGTTCCCAGGTGACATCAAAGTAATCATCATCCTCATTTTCATGTTAGCCAACCTCTGCAAATGCAGCCAATGATCCAGAACCCTCACCCAGCAAGTCCTAACCACACTCTCTAAGGGTCTCAAAGTCTGCCTCCTGCACTGAACTTCGCACTGACAGATCCTCAGGCTGTTCGTCAAACAACATGGGAGAGTCATCGGGAGGTACAGGAGGTACACATTAGCCACGCTAACATCTGTGTTTGCTCCTGTCATGGCTGCGCTGGTTCCTGCTGCTGCAGAAGAAGAGCCTGCTGCACTTGAGGTCCCTGAAACCCAGTCCACAAACCTCTCCACATGACGTGGCTGTATGATTGTATTCCGCCCTCTCAATACATCTACCAGCGTATTGGTGATCCGCACACATCTCAGACCTGTCTGAAAACTTGTGCTGCTGTCTCCATCAGTTTGCTGCTGCTGCTGTCCTACGGTGGCGGACTCCAAGGGAGTATGCCCTCTGCCAGATTTGGCAGGTAGCCCAACGCCACACCTTCCCCTGGGTCTACCTTTCATCTTTTACTTATGCCACACAGAAGTGTGTAATACAATTTTAGTTATTGGAGTCTTGACAGGATGCAACAACAGAAGAAGGAGGAGGCAGTGGGCCCTGACATGGACCGGGGACCGCATTGTTAACTGGAATCTAGAGCTGGGTGTAGTGAATCCTCAATGCCACACAAAAGTGTGTAATACAGTTTTAGTGAATGGAGTACTGACAGGTGGCAGCAGCAGCAGGAGAAGGCGGTGGGCCCTGAGAAGGAGCGCGGACCGCATTGGTAACTAGCATCTAGAGCTGGGTGTAGTCCATAGTCAATGCCACCCAGAAGTGTGTAATACAAATATCTGAAATTTGTGATTAAACGTATGAGGGCCCGACCAAGATGTTTTGTGCGCCAGCACTGTTGCTGTGGTCTGTGGTCCCGGTAGGAAGGTAGACGATATTGCTAGTTTGCATCATGAAGTGGATGACATGAATGCCAACCCTCAATCTTAAAATACTGAAAAATTAGGCAAAGGCAATGGTACCTATCAGCGTGGCAGTACTGGGGGTTTTCATTTGCTGCTTGTTTGTCTCCTGGAAGCAGCAGAAACTTAAAATATATTGCTAGTTGGCACAATGGCAAGCATGACATTGGCGATGAATGCCACCCCTGTACGTTGCGATAACTAGCGGAAAGATTCAACTGAGGCAGGCTTAGCTGACAGGGTGTTGGTGATAGCCAGCCACAGACTCAGCACAGGAACAGTGTGGGTTCACAGAGACATCTTTGTTAGCCATTGAGTTCTTGTGTTAGTCACTCAGTGACATCCGCAGTGGGGGTATGATAGTTGTTAGTAACCCACCTTTCGTTTATTTTCAAAAAGGTGAGGCGACATTTTCCGGCGACAGTCGTGATCGGTTGTCCGTGACCACTCCGCCAGCGGCACTGAAGGTTCTTTCTGACAGAACACTGGATGCCGGGCACCAAAGAACCTTGATGGCATACTTTGCCAACTGCGGGCAGATTTCAAGCCTGTTAACCTAAAAAGTATTAGCGTCACTATTGTCAGCAAAGGAATCCTCCTCATAACTGCTGTCGTCAACACCACCAACAGCCAGAAAAGAGCCAACGTAATCGTGCACCATGCGCTTTATCCGTTCTCGATGGTTATGCCCCTACACTTCATTTGTTTGAGGTGGCCGCATCAGGTTTCACCAGGCATCCATAAAATCCCCCTTGTCTTGACCTAGACTTTTGGATGTGTTCGGCCTGCTGCCACTACTGCTGCTGCTGCCGCTACAGGAGGATTACGGTGGAGGCTTATTTTGCCTGAGCTCCCTGTGTGGAATGTGGTGCGCTGAACTCCTCAAACAACCGGTCGCATAGTAGTCTGCTCAGGCGGGCTACCTTCTCCTTATGTTGTGCCGGGTTGGGTAGAAACTGTGACATTTTGTCTTTGTAGTGGTGATCCAGAAAGGTGGCCAGCCAGTAATCATGCTGGTTTTTGATGCTTCAAATGCGGGGGTCCCTCCGTAGGCATTGCAACATGTTGACACACATATGAAAGAGGGGTTCCCTGGGCTCATCCTCCTCCTGTCCCTCAGTAGGTGCCAAAACATCTTCCTCCTCATCACCCACCTCCTCTTCAAGCTGCAGCAGTTCCTGTTCTTCCATCGCCCGCACAATGCCTGGGGTGTGACAGCACAAATGCGGGTTGGATTGGTCGTGCCCAGCAGCCCCAACATGGTCTCCTTTATCATCTTCCTCCTCCTCCTCCTCCTCCTCCTCCTCCTCCTCTTGGAACTCCTGATGCTGGCCAGTGTCTCTTTTTGCTTCTCCTGATGCTGGCTGTGCCCTATGGTGTTTATTGTCACCCTCGTCCTCCTCCCCACTTTCTTCCCCTCCTCTCCTATCGCCACTTTCCATCAGGCCACACGGTATTATCAAGCAGAAAGATGATGGGTATGACGTCTTTCCAACCTTACTGCTCCCGACTCATGTTTGTGGCCTGCTCAAAGGGGGCCAATACCTTGCACAGCGTCTCCATCTGCAGCCACTGGTCACTGGTAAAATAGCTCAGTTGTGTGGCTGTACCAAGGGCCCCGCTGCCTCCATGCACCATGCTGACCAAGTAATGTCAGATGCATGTCCAAGGTGGAGTTCCGTCTAGTCACAAATCAGTCTATGCCGTGGCCGCCTCTGTTGGCGCTGGATCTTGCAAAGCGCCGCAGAGGCAAAAGGGGATCGACGTACATGGATGCAGATGGAGCGAGCCTGTCTCAGTAGGTCCTCCAGTCCTGGGTACGTGTGGAGGAACTTCTGCACCACCAGGTTCAGTAAGTCAGCAAATCAGGGCACATTTGTTATGCGGCCCATACGCAGCATGGTCACAAGGTTGGCCCCAATGTCGCACTCGACGTTGCCTGTTGTGAGGCGGGAGGGCTTCGGCCAAGCCTCAAACTCTAAACTGCAAAGCGGACAAGAGTTCACTGGCGGTGTGACTTTTCTCCCCCAATGACGCCAGTTTTGCTGCTTGAGGGTGGAGTGCCGTAGTTGCGTGCCTGCTTAACCACAGTGTCCTCCGCTGCTGGCCTTTCAGGAGGAGTGTCGAAAAGAGAGGGGTTTACGGTAGAAGGAATGGAGTAGGAGGATTAGGAGGACTGGGGTCGCCCACCACACCCCTCGGTGGGGGTACCAAGTACTGTAATGCCTCTTGCAGACTACTGCTCACTGAGCTATGCAAGGCCACCATTGGAGGTGGAGAAGTAGTCAATGGAGGTGGAAAAGAGAGGATGACTTGAATGAGAGGATGATGTTGGTTGCACCTCCTTCAAGAGAACGCAAGTACTGCTCCCACTTTGGTTTGTGGTTCTTGCGCATGTGGGAAAGCAAGGATGTTGTACCCAAACGTGATCGGGCCTGTCCTCCGCGGATCTGCCTGTGGCACGGGGTGCAGATTCCTACGCATTTGTTGTCTTTCAGCGAAAATGGTCTACACTAGAGAGGTGCGTAGAAACACTCTGCTGCTCTTTTTCTTTGCTGGCCTCTGTGTCTGCTGGGTGCCCTCACGTGGTCTCTGACTGTTCCTCTGTTTGTGCCCACTCGTATGTCTTCTCTATGGGACTCACATGAGGCAGATTTGCGGCCCCTTTCTTTCCCAGTCTGTTGCTGCTGCCTTTCCTCTACGGGAGGTACAGGCACAATAGCCATGCTAACATCTGTGTTTGCTCCTGTCACGGCTGTGCTGGTTCCCGCTGCTGCAGAAGTAGGGCCTGCTCCACTTGAGGCCCCTGAGACCCAGTCCACAATCCTCCCCACATGACGTGGCTGTATGATTGTATTCTGCCCTCTAAATAGATCTATTAGCGTACTGGTGCTCCGTACACATCTCAGACCTGTTTGAAAACTTGTGCTGTTGCCTCCAACAGTTTGCTGCTTCTGCTGTCCTACAGTGGCGGACTCCCAGGAAATATGACCCCCGCAAGATTGCAGGAAGCCCAATGCCACGCCTTCCCCTTGGTCTACCTTTCATCTTTTACTTATTCGGGCAAAAATGCACCTGTACTAGATGGTTTCTTTGGTAAATAGGAACAGGTATCAAACACTGAAATATCTGTATTTATTTTCCAGTAAGACAGAAATTTCACTGTACCAAACATTCTTCTTTGGTAAATAGGACCAGGTATCAAACACTAAAATATCTGTATTTATTTTACAGTAGCACAGAAATTTCACTGTACCAAACAGTCTTCTTTGGTAAATAGGAACAGGTATCAAACACTAAAATATCTGTATTTATTTTACAGTAGCACAGAAATTTCAGTGTACCAGTCATCTTTGATAAACAGGAACAGGTATCGAACACTAAAATATCTGTATTTAATGTAACTAGAGGGAGTGTTAGGGACACCCAGAAAAGGAAGGCCAGCCCTGTGTTTGAGCATCCCAACATGTTTGCAAAGTTATGTGAAGATGTGCAGGTGGCAGACCTATTGGTGACAACTCTAGATGTTACTGCTATCCCGGGAGAGCAGCACATCTAGTTGTAGTGGGGAGGGATACGCAAGAACGAAAAGACAATTGGTTGTCATAGAGGGTTCTATGATCAGGAGGACGGATTAGAAAGTTTGTCGCCTGGATCCCTTCAACTGAATGGTTTGCTGTCTCCCTGGTGCCAGGGTTCGGCATGTGGTGGACCAAGTGGACAAACTACTGGGAAGGGCTGAACAGGACCCAGCTGTCTTGGTCCATGTTGGAACCAGTGACAATATAGATGGAAGATGGAGGATACCTAAAAGTCAGTTTAGAGAACTAGGTTTCAAGCTGAAGAAAAGGACCCTCAAGTCTATGTTCTCTGGAATATTGCCTGTGCCATGCGCAACACAGGAAAGACAGAGGGAGCTTATGCAGCTAAACGCATGGCTTAAGTTCTGGTGTAGAAGGGAAAAGTTTGGGTTCATAGAGCAATGGGCTGACTTTTTATTGGGGTGTACAACCTGTATGCCAGAGATGGTTTGCACCTAAATGAAAGGAGGGATATTTAAACTAGGACAGAGACGGGTAGGACAGTTAAAGAAGGTGGCAGAAAGGTTAGTCAGGGGTCAGACACTAGTGGAGGGTGGATTGGGGATAGTTGGGGGGAGGGTTATGGATAATTGTAAGGTGCTTCCCGTGTTACAAACAAACGTTGGATTGTGCAGTACTAATTGTAGCAAAAAACAAAAGGATTTGGCAAAAGTGATGGTAAAAGCAGCAGTGGTTTAAAGAGCCTGTTGACCAATGCTAGAAGTCTAGCAAACAAGGTAGGGGAGTTGGAAGCATTAATGAGTGAGGAAGATTTTGACTTAGTTAGTATTGCTGAATTCTGGCTTTGTTCTTCGCATGACTGGGCTGTCAATATTCCTGGGTGAGAAGTGATCTAAAAGTGAATGTGAAAGAAGAAATTGCAGAGGGAACAAGCAATGGAATTTGGAGCATTATGGGTGGAGTCGACTGTGGGGTTGAATAACACACAATTATTTATTGGAGTCAGCTATAGGCCCCCCAGTGCTAAGGAAGAGATAAAAAATCAACTACTAGCACAGATAGAAAAAGCAGCAAAAATTGGAAGTGTTTTAATCATTGGAGATTTCAACTACCCTGACATTGACTGGAGTAATAGTACTACAGGAACAGCAAAAGGGAGGAAATTTGGTAATTTAAAACAAGATAATTTTATGGTACAGTTTATAGAAGCCCCAACTAGAAATTATACTCTGCTGGACCTTGTTCTTTCTAACAATGCAGAGCTTTTTAACAAATGTGCAAATAACAATGCAGAGCTTTTTAACAAATGTGCAAATAAAATAGAATCTGGGTAGCATTGACTATAATATGATTTCATTTAATGTAAGCTGTAAACAGGAAGCAAAAACAGGAAAGATAAAAACATTATTTTAAATGAGATAAAATTTTCCATTATTAAGGGCGGCTCTCTGTGACTTGGACTGGGAGACAATATTGTCCTCAAAGAAACCAGAACAGAAATGGGAATGTTTCAAGTCTGTTCTACAAAAGCAAACTGAAAAATATATTCCAATGGGTAATAAGTTTAAGAGGCAAAATAAAACCATAAGGCATTCCAAAAATATAAAAATTAAGGATCACCTTCATCGTTTGAAACCTATAAAGAAAAGATGTAAAAAGAAAATAACGTGCAAAACTTCCAAATGAAAGACAGATTGCAATAGAAAGTAAGGCAAACCCCCAAAAAATGTTCAAATATATTAATAGCAAAAAGGTCAGATCTGAGCATGAAGGCCCCTTAAAGGATGTCGCTTGGTTGGTAACTGGGGATAAAGACAAGGCAGATTTACTAAACACTTTTTTAGCTCTGTGTACACAAAGGAAAATGGCAGAGCTTAAGTCAAAATTCATACTAACAAAGTCACTGCCTTAAATGAGTCACAATGGCTCAGAATTGATTTGAAAGAGAAACAGCTGGGAAAAATTATGATTGACAAAGCACCAGGACCTGATGGATTACATCCACATGTCCTAAAAGAGCTGAGCTCTGTTACTTCAAAGCCATAATTTCTAAGAGAGACTCTTTAGTCACTGGCAAGGTACCGATAGATTGGCGTAAGGCCAATGTGGTTCCTATCTTCAAAATGGGAGCAAAGTCATTACCAGGTAACTACAGACCCGTTAGTTTAACGTCCATAGTTGGAAAGGTCTTAGAGAGTTTGATAAAGAGCCACATAGAGGAGTTTCTGCTAGAAAATAATAATATAAGTGATAGTCAGCATGGCTTCAAAAAAGACAGAAGTTGTCAAACAAATTTACTCTCTTTTTATGAGGAAGTAAGTAAACAGGTAGACCGTGGAATAGCAGTTGATATAGTGTACTTGGACTTTACTAAAGCATTTGACACTGTACCCCACAGACGGTTAATAACCAAGTTAGGGTTGATAGGTTTAGAAAAGTCAATCTGTAAATGGATATATAACTGGCTTAAAGATTGCATCCAAAAAATTGTAATTAATGATTCATACTCTGAATGGTCTAAGGTTATTAGTGGTGTACCCCAGGGTTCATTGATGGGACCTTTACTGTTTAACATCTTTATAAATGATATAGAGTTTGGGATTTAAAATACCATTTCTGTGTTTGCAGATGACACCAAACTCTGTAATGGAATTAAATCCATACAGGATGTCTATAATCTACAAGCAGACCTGGATGTACTGTTTCATTGGGCAGCCAAGTGTCAAATGACATTTAATATAGATAAATGTAAAATCATGCACTTGCATGCATGCTTCATACTGTCTAGGGGGAATACATTTGGGGGAGTCAGAAACAGAAAAGGATCTGGGGGTTCTAATAGATCATAGGTTTAATATCAGCATGCAATGCCAAGCTGCAATATCTAAAACTAGTAAAGGACTTTCTAATATTTCTTTCTTATTAATAAAAGAGGAATAGACTGCAGAGATGGAGACATAATCCTGCCCCTGTAAAAATCATTGGTCAGACCACATCTGGAATATGCAGTCCAGTTTTGGGCACCGGTTCACAAAAAGGACATTGTTGACTTGGAGAGAGTGCAGAGAAGGGCAACTAAATTAATAAAAGGAATGGAGGAGCTCAGCTATGAGGAGAGATTAGGTGAACTTAATCTATTCTCCCTTGGGAAGAGACGTTTAAGGGAGGTTATGATCACCCTGTATAAATATAAAAATAGTCCATATAGAGAACTCTCTTCCTCATTATTCACTTTGAGACCATTACAAAGAACAAGAGGGCACTCTTTGCGTCTGGAGGAAAAAAAAGTTTAAGCTCTGCATAAGGAAGGGATTCTTCACTGTAAGGTCTGTACAAATGTGGAATCGGCTCCCTCAGGAAGGAGTTTCAGCAACTACTATAGATTGCTTTAAGAAAAAGCTGGATGCTTTTCTAGAAGCACAGAATAAAACTGGGAATTAAGGCTTTAAAGTAAAAATAACAGTCATTGATCCAGGAAACATCTGACTGTCTCATGGAATCGGAAACAAATATTTTTCCACTGTTGAAGCAAATTGTACCAATTTCTTATAGGGTTTCATATCTGGGATATGTTCATTTCCCTAGTGGTTGAACTTGATGGACGTATGTCTTTTTTCAACCTAACCTGCTATGTAACTATGTATTTATTCAGTAGCGCAGAAATTTCACTGTACCATATGGTCTTCTTTGGTAAAAAGAAACAGGTATCAAACACTAAAATATCTGTATTTATTTTCCTGTGTCACATAAATTTCACTGTACCAATCTATGATAAATAGGAACAGGTATCAAACACTTAAATATCTGTATTTAATTTACAGTAGCACAGAAATATCACTGTACCAAAAGATCTTTCTTGGTAAATTGGAACAGGTATCAAACACTAAAATATCTGTATTTATTTTACAGTAGACCAGAAATTT
>NC_092863.1:26609397-26671909 GCF_032062135.1 Pyxicephalus adspersus
ACAGAAATTTTTCTGTACCAGTCTTTTTTTGTAAATAGGAACAGGTATCAAGCACTAAAATATCTGTATTTATTTTCCAGTAGCACAGAATTTTCACTGTACCAGTCTTTGGCAAATAGGTTTTGGTATCAAACACTAAAATATCCATATTTATTTTCCAGTAGCACAGAAATTTCACTGTACCAAACAGTCTTCTTTGGAAAATAGGAACAGGTATCAAACATTAAAATATCTGTAAATTTTTCCAGTAGCACATAAATTTTACTGTACCAAAGAGACTTCTTTGGTAAATAGGAACAGGTATCAAATGCTAAAATATCTGGATTTATTTTATAGTAGGCCAGAAATTTCACTGTACCAGTCTTCTTTGGTAAATAGGAACAGGTATTTAACACTAAAATATCTGTATTTTTTTTACAGTAGCACAGAAATGTCACTGTACCAAATGATCTTCTTTGGTAAAAGGAACAGGTATCAAACACTAAAATATCTGTATTTATTTTGCAGTAGCACAGAAATTTCACTGTACCAAACAGTTTTCTTTGGTAAATAGGAGCAGGTAACAATTACTAAAATATCTGTATTTCTTTTACATTAGGCAGGAAATTTCACTGTATCAGTCTTCTTTGGTAAATAGGAACAAGTGTCAAACAGTAAAATATCTGTATTTATTATCCAGTAGCACAGAAATTTTACTGTTCCAGTCTTTTTTGGTAAATAGGAACATGTATTAAACACCAAAATATCTGTATTTCTTTTATAGTAGCACTAAAATTTCACTGTACCAAACATTCTCTTAGGTAAATCGGAACAGGTATCAAACACTAAAATATCTGTATTTATTTTTTCAGTAGCACAGAAATTTCACTGTACCAGACAGTCTTCTTTGGTAAATAGTGTAGGCAACCAGCAGGAAAGGTACTAGAGGGCAGATATGTGCCATGCAGGTTGCTGATCTCAGTGCTATAATTCCAGGGATTGCAGTGTGGCTTTTCCAGCAGTCCATCCCGGGATTTCCCCACTGCTGGAGAAGAGTCCAGGTGCAGCTCCCAGAGGGAGTAAAAAGGGAATGGCTGCCAGGGAGCAGGGGGGAGGAAAAGACTCTAATGGAGAGGACTTGAGAACATTCCTCTCCACCGTGTTCCAGAGAGAGAGAGAGGGACAAGACTCTGCACAAGGTGACTCTAGTTTTTCTGCCTATTTGAAATTGGACTGTTATAGAACACGGGACAGCTGAAGATAAGTGCTTTTATGTTTGATCTTTAACCGGCTGACGTTAGGCAATCCTGATGGGATAATTTTGTTGTTGTTTTTTTCAATAAAACCCTGATGCGGCATCCAGTCCTGCTAGTTGCCCACAATTTGTCAAGCTTACTCCCACAGAAATTTCACTATACCAAACAGTCTTCTTTGGTAAATAGGAACAGGTATCAAACACTAACATATCTGTATTTATTTTTACAGTAGCACAGAAATTTCACTGTACCAAATGGTCTTTATTGGTAAGTAGGAACAGGTATTAACTCCCATAGGGATCTAAATTCTGTCAGTTTTTTGATGCAAAAAAAGATCCTATTTTTTTTTTTTTTGCATAGAAATTTTTGTTTATTTTGTGGGCCTGTAATTCTAAGGATTAACTCCCAGGTATAATAGTTATATTTATTTAATATACTATAATCATAAATTATATTATAATAACTATAAATCATAATAATAAAAATAATGAAATATTGGACCACAACAATGTAAATTATCAAAAAGAAATATTTTATCAAAAATTTCTCTGAAACAAACAAGAGTGCAAAATTATTGATAAATAATATAAATTAAATGCAGATTTTAGAAAAAATATATTTACAATTTTAGTAGACATCCTGGGTGTGGTAGATTTTGAAGCTGGGTGTTAAACATCACAGTTAGGACAGTAGAACCTGGTTTCTTTGCGTTTCTCCTTTCCTCTGTCATCGGTCTTTGAGCAGCAAACCATGCATATCCTTGTAGGTGCTGCCTTTTTCGGGGTTGGTGGGATGTATTCAGTGAGGTGGCGACTGGTCAGGCGTTCTGGGTTGACAACGGAATGGGTAGTCTCATCAAATTCTTCATTGTTTGTGAAGTGCAGCTACTTCATGATGAGGGAAAAGCGGTATTCTGGCATGACTGTGCCAAAGAATGGAGTGGCAATCATTTTATTCTTGGACCAGTACCACTTCTGCATTGCTTTGCCCACAACTCTCTGCAGGATCACTAAGCCCATAAACAGCCGAATGTCATCCTTGGTCACAGGTTCTCACTTTCTGCTTCCTGCAATCGTCAGGAATGGAGCACCTTGTTGTTGTCCAGCGTACCTGCATAAAACAAAATAAAAAAGGTATTTTAGGATATGTTCTTTTATAGTGTGAAGGTTGCAAGTAAAATGTTAGCAAACACAGAGCAGCATATATGTTTGCATAAAAACCAAAAATTAGCAAAAAATGTAAAAGTTAGCAAACACAGAGCAGCATACATGTTTGCATAAAAAAAAATTACCAAGAAATTTCAAAAATTTAGCAAACAGAGCAGCATATGTTTGCATAAAAAAAAAAATTAGCAAAAAGTTAGCAAACACAAGATTGGCTTACCTGTTTGTCTCTGCAACAATTTTTTCGATAACTTAATCGGTCAAAAACAATTTCAGGTATGCTAGGGGGTTGTCGCATTCATCCTCAATTTTCATCCCAGGTGCGCCAGTGAATGGAAATCTTGGCGGTGGTGCCTGGTCCACCAATGTCAATAGGACACCATGTGCGCACAGCACTGACGGTTCAGAATCGTCCCTCAGTTCACTTTCACTGTCTGATGACAAATTTCCTGGTGAATCACTATCGCTCGATTCCACAAGGGACTCCAAATCGCTATCGCTGCTTTCAAATTCCTCCAAAACAGCGCTTGCGCCGGCGAGATGCCTTTTGGATGCCATGTGGTCTCCAGAAATCAGTTAGGAACAATCAAGGTCAAAGACAAAGTGATGAAATAATGATTCAGGAAGTGATTTATAAGCCATCAAAAGGTCAGATCAAGGTCAGGGCTAATAGTGGGCAAAATGTAAATCAGGGCAATGGGCAGTGATGCTTGGTGCACTAACATATGTATTTATACTTTTATTATGTGTTTTGTAGTGTTTTTTACTGTTAAAAAAAAATTAAAAGCAGATTACATAGCAATCTGCATTTATATTTCCCGCCCCCAGAATCCATCACTCCATCGCATAACCCAGAAGATGCTCACTCCCCCAGATCCACCAATGAAGCTGCTCGCATCACCCAGAGGCTGCGAGCGTCACATTCTCCGGGTGATGCGAGCAGCTACAGTAAATTTCAAGGGTTATGCCAGCGGCGATTTCCTGCTGGCATCACCCCCGGAATTTACTATTGGTGATCGCATCTGCAGTTAGATGTGATGCACCATGCAGAAATCCTGCATGGTGCATCACATTTAGTGGTAATCACATCACATTACTTGGTAATCTGTTTTTTAAATTTCCTGCCCGGCCACGTCCCCCGACGGACAGGCGCCACGGCATCACAGCGGAATCATCTGATAGCCGCTGGAGCACGGGGCAGAGGTAAGAGAGGCTCCCAAAGTTACCCCGAGTGTGACTCAGTGTTACCGCTTTTTGCTAGTTTTTTCCACCGAGTCACCCTTGGGATTACCGCTAGGGGGGTTAAACAGTAAAATATCTGTATTTATTTTCCAGTAGCACAGAAATTTCACTGTACCAAACGATCTCTGGTAAATAGGAACAGGTATCAAACACTAAAATATCTGTCTTTATTTTACAGTAGCACAGAAATTTCACTGTACCTATCTTCTTTGTTAAATAGGAACAGGTAACAAACACTAAAATATCTGTATTTTTTTCCAGTAGCATAGAAATTTTACTGTACCAAACGATCTTTTTTTGGTAATTAGGAAGAGGTATAAAACACTAAAATATCTGTATTTATTTTACGGTAACACAGAAAGGTCACTGTACCAGTCTTCTTTGGTAAATAGGAACATGTATCAAACATTAAAATATATGTACTTGTTTTACAGTAGCAGAAATTTCACTGTACCAGACAGTCTTTTTTGGTAAATAGGAACAGGTAACAAACACTAAAATATCTGTATTTATTTTACAGTAGGCCAGAAATTTAACTGTACCAATCCAATCGGTCTTTTTTGGTAAATAGGAACAGGTATCAAACACTAAAATATCTGGATTTATTTTACAGTAGGCCAGAAATTTCACTGTACCAGTCTTCCTTGGTAAATAGGAACAGGTATCAAACACTAAAATATCTGGATTTATTTCATAGTAGCACAGAAATTTCACTGTACCAGTCTTCTTTGGTAAATAGGAACAGGTATAAAACACTAAAATATCTGTATTTATTTTACAGTAGGCCAGAAAATTTCACTGTACCAGACAGTCTTTTTTGGTAAATAGGAACAGGTAACAAACACTAAAATATCTGTATTTATTTTACAGTAGCACAGAAATTTAACTGTACCAATCCAATCGGTCTTTTTTGGTAAATAGGAACAGGTATCAAACACCAAAATATCTGTATTTATTTTCCTGTGGCACAGAAATTTCACTGTACCAGTCTTTGGTAAATCGGAACAGGTATCAAACACTAAAATATCTGTATTTATTTTACAGTAGGCCAGAAATGTTACTGTACCAAACAATCTTCTTTGGTAAATAGGAACAGGTATAAAACACTGCAATTTCTGTATTTATTTTCAAGTAGCACAGAAATTTAACTGTACCAAAAAGTATTCTTTGGTAAATAGTAACAGGTATCAAACTCTAAAATATCTGTTATTATTTTACAATAGCACAGAAATTTCACTGTACCAAACAGTCTTCCTTGGTAAATAGGAACAGGTATCAAACACTAAAATATCTGTATTTATTTTCCAGTAGCACAGAAATTTCACTGTACCAAACGGTCTTCTTTGGTAAATAAGAACAGGTATCAAACTCTAAAATATCTGTATTTATTTTCCAGTAGCACAGAAATTTCACTGTACCAGTCTTACCAGTCCATATCTGTATTTATTTTACAGTAGCACTGAACTTTCACTGTACCAGTCTTCTTTGTTAAATAGGAACAGGTATCAAACACTAAAATATCTGTATTTATTTTATACTAGCACAGAAATTTTAATGTACCAAACAGTCTTTTTGGTAAGTAGGAACTGCAATTGACTTTAATTAGCTTTAGTGAATGTAAAATGTAAAAAAATGAATAGCAGTGTCTTCACTAATACACAATATAAATTACACTAAATGTGCTTACTGCTGACATTTTAACAAAACTGACTAGCTATGCATGGCACTACAAGTAGCAGCAGCCACAGTTGTACCTTTAGTGCATGTGCAGTCAGTGAAGAGCACCTAAGAGTGTAATACTCACAATATAACTTGCACTAACTGTGCTGACTGCTGACAATTTCACAAAACTGACTAGCTAGTACCTCATGAAAAAGTAAATGTCCTATAAAACACTTAACTATGCAGCTAACAATGAACTCCTAAACTGTCCCTGTTACACTACATGTCTTTCCCTGCATCTATCCTCTACACAGAACAAAAGATGGAGTGACTAACCCCTCCCTCCTTCCGTGTATATATATGCCTGTGCTCTGATGTTTCCTGATTGGCTGCTGGGCCTTGCTGTGCACCCTGGGAGCAAATGATTCACTCCCAAACCTCGATCCCCACCAAAATTTCTCACCGTTACCTCCTCCTGTTTTTTTCCTTGTTCATTCTGAGAGAACACGACCTCATGGTGAATCACAAGGCCGTTCTTGCCCTATTCGCCACAAGATCAAATTTAAAAATCTAGCTTATTCCTACATAACACTACTACAAATGAACAAAGGAGTTGTGTATAACAGTGGCAGCAAATCAACATGAGTGCAAATGTCAGATTATTAAAATAAAAAAAAACAAAGAAATAAAAACTATGACAATTTATGCTTAGGAATATGTACATAATACATTCAAATATCAATATGTGACAATGTGACCTAGAGAATGGGACAAAGGCAATGAGGGGGTCAAATAGCAGTTTGGAGTGGAAACCATGCAGACATATATTCGAATTGACTAATCACCCCTACCCCCCCTCCCCACGCTCTCACACAAACCAGTCTAGTTAAAATAGTAATAATTAAAATGCAGATCTATTTATATGCATTTAAATGTATTTTGACATACACACACAAGTGAAATCACTAAATGTTCCTTGATACATGTAATACACCATCGTTGGCAACAATTCTTTTTTCTAATATTTGATTTCTATAAAGCAAAATTACAATGAAATTTGAATCACATCACAAATGCTTTGTGACATTTTTTTGACATTCATATTATTGTGTGATGACATATTATAAAGTGCCAGTTAGTATATATACAGCTTGATCTAAACTAGTTTGCAGTGTTGCAAGCAAACCAAAAAGTATCAAAACAGTGCAACAAATGTAATAATAGATGAATCAATTTTGTGAATGAGTATAATGTAACATAAAAATGTAGCACTTACTGAAAAAAAGATGAAGCAATAAAGATTCAGATTGACCTGTAATGGACTGTAGATGCGCTCAGAACAGGGAGCAGGTGTGCACTATGACCTCAGCTGAGCAGAGGCTCGCAGAAACACGCCTCGTATATAGGCGCGTATTTATGCGCGGCAAGCTTAGGCCAATTTATCATACTCTTTCATGTATTGTTGTTTATTTGAGGTTGTACTTCCCTAATTTGAAGACCTGCTAAGGACTAAATCATTTATTTTATTACTTTTATTAATATTGTGTCATGATACACAAAACCTTTAAATGTTTTTGTTATGACTGTACTTATGGGGCACAACCGTGATTAAAGGTTTTAGGGCGTTGTTCCATAATTTGAAGATACCTATTTGCAACTTTATCAGCTAAAAACTTCTCTTCAATTATGAAATTCTCTTCAATTATGAAAATCCTTAAAATTAAAGGAATGAATTGTATCATTTGTAACTGTCCTTCAATTGTAGAAAATATCTCATTTTGTTTTATTTTTTAAAGTATTTTTATAAAACAATGTAATGTTGTTTCATTGATATGGAATGTAATTTTATTATCGCATTGTAAATGTATTTAAAGTTTTATGTTTGATTAACTTATGTTGGCATAAAATTATATATTCTACAGGCTTTATGGCAATATGTGGCCACCTACATTTGTTGTACAGCAGTTACATTTGAATTGTTTAAAAACATGTAAATTTCACTTATTTGTTTTCTTATTTGGTGTAGAATTGTACAATGTGAAATTGTTTAATATAACTGCATTGATAACTCTAAATGAATGCCAAGATTTAAGCAATGGTAATAAAAAGTTCACAAACTACTGTTTTTTTTCCGGACTATAAGACGCACTTTTTTCCCCCAAAAAAGTGGGGGGGAAATGAGGGTGCATCTTATGGTCCAAATGTAATGTCTGTGCAGTGTTCTGCCATGCAATCTCCTGTCTGTCTGTCTGTCTGTCTCTGTCTGTCTGTCTGTCTCTGTCTGTCTGTCGGTCTGTCTGACCCTATGTCTCCATCCACCTATTACCTTTCTTCTTCTTGAATCATTTCTTTTTGTTTTTGTGGTTTGGGGATTGGTGTCATGGAACCTACTTGTTCATGTATGCTGATATTGTCATCCTTGTGTGCTGACAGTGGCTATGCAGAGGGTGTGGTTGCTGACAGTAGCTATGCAGAGGGGGGTGGTGGCTGACAGTAGCTATGCAGAGGGGGTGGTGGGTTCCCTGATGTTTAGGGATGGCTCAGTTGGTAGAACTTTCACCTGGCAGCACTAGCAAACTGTCTGCATAAAGTTTGTATGTTCTCTCTGTTTTTGTGTGGGCTTCCAAATGCCAAATTGACATTCCAAAAAAAAGGGTGTAGAGTAAATTTTTGTTTAATTTAAAAATGTAATAATTGAAGACACTGATTGTAGCTTCAAGCATGCCCACCACCCACCCAGGTAATAAGTTTTATCACTGGATCAGTCCAGACCTCATAGTTTGGCATTTGCCTCCTCAGCTGTATTGCTAGTATGCCTAGAATTAAATGATGAAATGCAAGAAAATCCCTTCACACTGCTTTCCAATGGTTTGCTCTACTAGAAGTAAAGTAAATAAAGCAGGTGAACTTTTACTATTATTTTTGAAGCCTCTGAACCCATCCCCAATGTATTTAGTTATATTTCCAGTTAGAACCAATAGCTATAGAGCCACAAGCTCAGGTGACAATGGTCATTCCTTACTGTGACTTCTAACTGAAGTGGACCTTAAATAATAATCTGCTTTTTTCCCATGTAACACTGCAGTCACTGAGGTCATTACACTTTAAAAATATTGTCCTATGTAATAAAATAATTTTCTTCTTATCTATCAAATATTTATAATAAATACACCACAAATGTATTTGTAATTTTTGTATTTATCCAAATCATGGTATGGCAATTTACATTTAACAGGTATTATGCCTCACCACACAGCCAAGTGGCTTTCCCAGTTAACAGCATTTCACATGTGAAGTAATGTTTTTGAACAGTTAGCATCTTCCTTGACACACTTTGTAGCTTCACAGTGATCAAAGTTGTAGTTGTATTGGCAATTATAACTCCACCTTTGCTTTTAAAGCAACCTTCCTTCCCTGGACTAAATTAGACAGGCAGGTGTCCCTGGGCAGGATTTTAAGATAAGAAGAGGGATTGGTGTTTTGAACAAAGCTGCTAATTTATTTATACTGTATAGTGAGTGAGAATTGTCACCCTTGGACAGTAATTGCAACTTCATATTACCTAGTAAAAAAGGAGGGGGAAAAAGAGCTAGAAAGGAAAGAACATGAATACAACCACCACATTTAGAGTCCTATTTCTGTGACACTGTATTTGTCTGTAATTTGCTACCCCTATTTAATGTACAGCGCTGCATAATATGTTGGCACTAAATAAATACTCTTTATTATTATTATTATTATTATTAATAGTAGTATGTTGCTATAGGTAGGAATTGTGCTTTTGGGTTTACTTTCAATAGAATGAAGATATAGAAGCTGGTGACTGATCCCAGAAGTAGATCACACAGGTTCATGCAATGAAAAAAAAAATGTGTACAAAGCATGTAGAGACAGACCTGCAGGAATAAATTCAGAAATATGCGTTTACAAAATCTATTAGTTGAGTGGGCTAGGTGCAGGGCATTAATATGTCAAAATATAAAAAAAGTCATTTGTTTAATATGACATTTTATATATATATATATATATATATATATATATATATATATATATATATATGTGTGTGTGTTTTATAACAACACACCAATATTGTTATTCTAACACTCTGACATGTCTGAACTTTGAACATAAAAGACCTACAGCATTTGTCTATGCGAAGTGGTGCTAGATCTTGGTCTGGATCGAGGCCCAAAAGAAAATCTTTTCCGATCTGAATCATTTTCAATTAGGGATAGCAAGTTCACTCAGGCTTCACTTTGTCTATTTGAAAAATGTCATAAATATTTTGCAAAACGAGCCATCAACATAAAGGTTTCCATGAAAAAATCATTTATTACCTTGTATCTGCTGGTAGAAATACTTAATACGTAGAATAAATCATTTGTGCCTCACAATCTGCCTCAAAAGTCTTTTGGTTCACAAGGCATCAGTTAACAATTAATGTCCTGACACATGTCAGGTGACAAGTTCAACAGCTTTTAAATGTACAATATAAAGTTTAGACAAATAGTTGCGGTCAGTTAATAAAAAACAAATCATTTCCCTAGGGTTAAAAGGAAACCCTTTTCAAAATGCTTTTCTAATCTGGTGTTTCTAAAAACATTGGTATTCTACTGTTAACGTGGTAGTTTGGGTATATAGTGAATCCAAACCATAACATGTTTAATATCTCATTTAGTGTGAAAAAAAATTATTCATTAACTACTGCAGGAGTATAGAGAAAGAAGCATTCACACACTCACTCCCTATAAAGTTCTCAATCTTTTATGTCATAATTTTTTTTTAATAACAGATTGCCCTATGTGTATACTCTGCAATGAGGTAATTAAAGATAAGTTTACATTATGCATATGTTTGCCTATTTTTAGGAGATTTAACTTGTTGCAACTAATAGTTGCAGAATTAAATCTATGTGGATAGGTGTTATCTGCAATTTTCCCAGCTACACTTCATAAAATATCCAGCTTGCATGGAGATCTAGTATAATCAGATATTTTCAAGCTGAGCCACATATTCTGTATTGGATCAAGATCTAGAAACTGATCAAGTCTATAAAACAGGTCTAGTCACTAATATTGCCTTTGTCTCAATATCTTTGATCTTTTCCTATTACTGATTTACCATGTCTTCTTCTCCACTGTGTCTCCTTGGGCAAGCATTCATGTTGGTGGAGGCAGGGCTTTTCTTCCTCAAGTTAGGGCCCCCAGCATAAAAAACCACGAGAAGCCGTGTAGAGACACTTGGCCTGATTTATCAAGCAAGTACGTGTAAGCTCGCTGCGCGAATATATGTGCCGATATACGAGACGTATTTCTGCGACCCGGAGACGAGTGCTTGTACACTCGCCTTCACTTGCCAGCTGGAATCCGGCTTTGATAAATGGGAGCAATGGGTCAAGAATACACCAGTTAAGGCGATTAGTCTTCAGCTGCCCGATTCAGGAGGATCTGTTAAGCTCTGTCAGTGGTGAGGTCATAGCAATTTATTAGCGCACCCCTGCTCCCTGTTCTGTGCTCATCTACAGTCCATTACAGGTCAATTTGAATCTTTAACCACCTGGGCGTTTCACTGATGTCTGGATTTCTGTACCAAAAGTGGTACAGTTTTTCATTAATTTTTTTTTTTTAAATTGTAGACCTGTAACTTACAGAAATATGTCCGAACAAGGGTCTAGTAGATATCCTGAATATAATATAGTTTGAAACGCACAATCATGTAAAAAAAAAAAAAAATAACTTTAATAATAAAATTAAATAAAAACACAAAAATCAGCTTAAACAAGAATGCATAAATAAATAAAAAATACTGAAAATGCAATAATTCGGTATTCTGTAAAGTAATATATATTTCTAAAACACCTCCCTAGTGTGGTAAATTTTAAAACAGAGTCCAACGTCACATACCTATAGACAAAATCACATAAATATATTTTGTATTATTTTGTATTGGATTAGATACAGGAATTTGTATTGAATCCAATACAAAATATTTGAATTTCCCGCTATGACCCCCGTCAATGGGCGTATGTACTGACATCATCAGGAATCGCCGAGGGACGCGCATGCAAACGCCAGTGTTCTAATTCATTTTTTGCATGGAAATTTATTTTAGATTGTAGGCTATAATTCTTAGGCATGACTCACCAAAATATGTCCAAAATTTAATAAATTTAATAATAAACTTTAAAAAAAAAATGTTATAAAACATAAAAAAAATTCTTAAAAAAAAAAAAAAATAGTGTATAATGCAATGTAACTGTACAGTAGCTTATATAATATATATATATATAATACAATTATATATATATATATATTATATAAAGATTTCTTTGTATTGGACTCAGTACAGCTTTTTTAGTTTAATACAAAGTTATTTGAATTTCCCGCCCCGCCTCCCGCCCTCACCGACGCTTGCAGCGACGTCACTGGGAAACCCCGGAGATCGTCACTGCACACACCGGATGAAGACAGAAGAGGACAGACGTCTCCGGAGGAGCTGCAGGGACAAGGTAAATATTTTTTTCAGTTGTAATCCGATTGTCATACAATGTTGTATGACAATCGGATTGCATTGTAACGCGTGTTAATATTTTTAGCTACCCCGCGCCTGGTTTGGGGTAACCGATAGTAGCAAGTTTTCTTACCCCAAATCAGGCGTGGGCTAACCGCCCAGGTGGTTAATGCTTCATCTTCATTTGGGTAAGTGCTACATGTTACAATATACTCAATCACAAAATTGATTAATTTATTGTTACATTTGTTGCACTCTTTTGATACTTTTTTGTTCGCTTGCAACACTTCAAACAAATTTAGATCAAGCTGTATATATACTAATTAGCATTTTATAACATGCCATCACACAGTAGTATGACTGTAAAAAAAATGTCACCAAGAATTTGTGATCTGATTCAAATTTCATTATAGTTTGGCTTTATAGAAATCAAATATTTGAAGAAAGTATTGTTGCCAAAGATGTTATAATACATGTATCAAGAACATTTAGTGTTAATCAAGCAAGTTTGTTTGGATGGTATGCATTGATGTGACTTTTTGTTATCCACATTATTGATAGTTTTAACTTTTGCTGCAATGTTAATGTTCCTGGTTTGTAATTATGGTTTCTCTTGTTTAGCAATTCTTCTGCATTGTTTTGTCATTTTTTCCCACAAATATTGAGTACAAATGTATGCATGGTTTCCACTCAAAAATTGCTACTTGACCCCCCCCCCCCCCCTTGTTGCTTTTGTCCCATTCTAAAAGTCACATATTAGTATTTAAATGTATTATGTACATATTCCTTTTATGAATAAATTAGCATGGTTTTGATTCTTTTTTGTTTTAATAGTCTGACATTTGAACACTGTTGATTTGCTGCTACTGTTCTACACAACTCCTCTGTTCATTTGTAGTAGTGTTATAGGTTTGTTCTCATTGTGCTGTGCTGCCTGATCTAAGCCCTATTGTATACAAGCACACTTCCACTTGCTGACCCTGAGTTATTAAAGCTCTCCAAGGCTGGAGAGAATACACTTTCATCAAATAAGCTGAGTGATCCAACAAACCTGGGATGGATCTGGTCCAGGATTCAAAGCATTTGCTAGCAAATAGCAAATTACATTGAGGAAATCCATTCCAGGTTTGGTTGATCACCTAGCTTCACTGGTGAAAGTGTATTCTCTCCAGCTTTGGAGAGCTTTAATAAATCAGGCTCGCTGTCCAAACAGGTTGTCAATTAGCTGTCCAGCTGAGTTGCATACTCATTCTAACACACCTGATGGTGATGGAAGGAGGTCCAGTTTGCCAAGCACAACATTAAACCACATTGATTGCCAAGCTTAAAAACAGGGTTGAGCACTCAAAATGAACTAGAACTAGAAATGAACTAGAACTAGAAATGAACAGTTGTTGTGTTGTTGCTTAACTTAATTTTGTGCATTACATACTGGAGTGTATGCATTATTTAGGTGTTTAAACAAATAGTACTAGTATATCAATCTTCCAGAGCCAAATCCGCTTTGTGCCAAATATTTTCTTGCTTTTCATCCCTTCTGGATGTTTCTGCGGGTTTGAATGGCATTTTAGACCTTGGCCCACTATATATATATATATATATATATATATATATATATATATATATATATATATTGTCTTACTCACCTGAGCTTGGTAGTGGAAGCATGTAAAGGTGTATTCCTTCTTTTAACCAGAAGCAACATACTTCATGAATGTTGCTTGTGGCCAAGTCCATGACATCAGAAATCATAGGAACAAATAGGCTATCTTTTCAATTTGAAGCTTGTGGTCCAAACAACCCTCCTTGCCTGTTTCTTCCTATAATTTCTCTTTTCTTTGTATATGTACACACATTTAAATGCATACACATTTTGCTTCATGTGCACTCATGTCTATACATACATGCACGAGTGCACATGAAGCAAAACAAGCAATATACACAAAAAATAAAAACTTACCTGAATGAGGACTGTGCAAAAGTGTGGTGCATTTTTCAACTGATAAAACACAGTTCACGCACACATAGCGGGTCCGACTTGGCGCACAACTATGAGCTACACAGTCCTGAAGTTTGGTGCACAACACAGTTATGCGCATCAAACAACTGAGTTTTAACAAGACAATTGTGCTGTTTATAGCCTTTCAAACAATTCAGGGAAAGGAACATCTTTAAAAACAATCATAATTGACTTTTTAAACTATGTCCTGGGAGATTGGAAAGGAGTTCTCATAACAAACCCCCCAAAAAACAAACAACAAAATTTTACAAACAATTTTATTCAAAAGGAACAATTTTCTAAAAGGTCACATTAAAATATAAAAACACAGAAAAACAAAAAAACACACACATCACTAAATTTACATGACAAAAAATTTAAAAGAACAAACAAAACACATGTAAACCCACACTTCCATGTAAAGCCCAAATAGTTCAAAAATGGCCCAACCAATATTGCCTTCAAAAAATACTTACCAAACCAATATGCAATTTTGACCTATCAAGGGTGGAAAACTGGATTAGAAAATTTTTATGCAGGACAAACATTTCAAAGTGGTAATAAAGCCAGATTTTTGCAATCAAACAATATGGCCACAAACACAATAACATAGCATTAACATTGACGTCAAAACAACTTCAAATTAACATTAACAATAGTCCGAAGGGACCAGGTCAGGTGAGTAGGGGGGATGGTGGTCCAATTGGAAACCCAGGGTCTTCAATTTGGCAGCCACATTGTTGGATGTGTGCCCAGATATATTGCCCTGCAAAAAAAGGATCCCATTGGTCAACTTTCCACTGCATTTCATCCTAATTGCCTCCATCAGCTGGTCCAGGAGGTTAGCATAATACTGTCCAGTGATACTAGAGCCTTGAGGTAGGTAGTCCACCAACAGAATACCGTCTTTGTCCCAGAAAACGGACGCCATGACTTTTGGCCGATTTCTTGGTTCGGAACTTATTCGGCTGCGGGGACCCGCTGTGACGCCATTCCTTTGACTGTTCCTTGGTTTTCAGGATCATAGATGTGGAGCCAGGTTTCATCCTCAGTCACTAACCTAGCCAAAAAGTCCTGTGCAGCTTCAAAATGGGCCAAAACAGCTCTGGATGCTTCAACTCATTCCTTCTTCTGATCACTGTTCAAAAATTTCGGCACCCACTTCGCTGAAAGCTTGTTCATGACTAGGATAGTGCTGATAACAAACCCAACACACTCCCGTGAGGTGTCAAGTATCTGGGCTACTTTTTTTGCGGATATACGCCGGTCCTTAATAATCAGCTCATGGACAGTATTGCAGGTTGCTGGATCAGTTGAGGTTGGGGGGCACCCACTGCGGGGCTCATCTTCAACAGTGAAATGCCCAGTCTTGAAACAAGATATCCAGGATTTGACAGTGCTGTAGTAAGGACACTTCTCCCCCAGTGTTTGTGACATCTCAGTGTGAATGTCTTTTGCTGACTTTCCCTGGAGAAACAAACCCTTTATGAGGGCCCGTAACTCCAACGACGTGAAACTTGCTTGTGCCTTTGACATCACAGCTTCTCACTAAAAGAAAAAAACAGTTTTAAGAATCGCAAAGACCTGATATTTGCACAGTTATATACTAAGATATTAGGCTGTCGTATGCCCCTACACTAATTTTTCTATTTCATCTGGAAGAGGGCAAAGCCAGGAACTTCTCAGCAGCCCGTCATACTACGTCTCAGAGACAATGGACTTTACACCAAATTAGAAAACTGTCTTTTTGAGCTCCCTGAGGTGCCTTTTTTGGGATCTATCATCTCTAACCAGGGTTTACGTATGGACCCAGAAAAGGTTTCCGCTGTCTTGAAATGGCCATTACCACAAGGACTGAAAGGAACTCAAAGCTTACTTGACCTTGCTAATTATTACAGGCAGTTTATCAAAAACAACTCCTCCATGGTGGCACCAATCACTGCACTTACAAAGAAGGGGGCCAACTGGAAATCCTGGTCGGAAAAGGCCCTTCACACTTTTGATCTCCTTAAGCAAGCCTTTACTTTTGCCCCTATTTTATTGCTGTTTTATTACCTAACCGAACTAAGACATTCGTTCTGGAAGTTGATGCCACCTCATTAGGAGTTGGGGCTGTTCTATCCCAGCAAAGCAACTCTGGGAAGTTACGTTCTTGTGGCTTCTTTTCTAGGAAGTCTCTGGAAAAGAATTAGACTACAGGGGATTGAGAACTATTGGCCATAAAACTTGCTCTGAAGGAGTGGCGTCCTCTTCTTGAGGGCCCTCTCTTCTTAGTCACTATTTACACGGATCACAAGAATCTTCTGTACCTACAAACTGCCCAGAAGCTAAATCCACGACAGGCCCGCTGGGCCTCTATTTTTCTAGGTTTGATTTTATTCTAACTTTTCATCCTAGAGCCAAGAACACTAAGCCAGATGTCCTGTCTCGTTCCTTTGATCCTGAAGATACAGAACCTGAACCTTCCCACATCTTTGATCCTTCTAGAATCGCATTGGCTGCACCAGTACGTTTGAAATATATACCTCCCGGAAAGCAATTTGTGAAAAAGACTCTCTGTTCTTGCATTCTTGCATTGGGGCATAACTCCAAGCTCGCTGGCCACAAAGGGCTGCGAATGAATTTTTATATTCATATCACGTCTGTATTGGTGGCCCACATTACCGCAGGATGTTAGAGACTTCATTGCTACCTGCCCCAAGTGTGCCCAAAACAAAGTTCCCTGAAGGCCTCCTTCTGGCCAACTTCTTACCCTACCTGTACCTCAGTGTCCCTGTACTTACATTTCTATGGATTTTATCACTGACCTGCCATCCAATGGCTGTACAGTGATCCTGGTTGTGGTAGATTGTTTTTCCAAAATGGCCCATTTTATCCCTATAAAAAGGCTTCCTGCAGCTTCTGCCTTGGGAAAAATCTTCCTTCAGGAAGTATTTCACATTCCAACCAGTGTAGTCTCTGACCGCTGCGTCCAGTTTACGTCTCGTTTTTGGAGGGCTCAGTCATTTGTTAGAAGTTCAGGTGGACTTCTCCTCAGTCTACCACCCACATTCAAATGGTCAGACTGAATGAGTCATCCGGTGCCTAGAACAATTCCTTTGTTCCTATGTATGAGCCAGACAGGACAACTGGAATGAACTGCTTACTTGGGCTGAGTTTGCCCACAACAGCTGCGTTGGTGAGTCTACGGGATTTAGTCCTTTTTTCCTGACCAGCCGCCACAGCAGTCAGAGCCAGCTTTCATGAAATTTGAGAAGATGCTAAGAGAGCTTTAGGTATGGCATCTTTCCTTACAAAAAACGGACAGATAAAAAGAGGAGCCCTGCCCCAGATTTGCTCCTTGGGATAAGGTCTGGCTGTCCACCGAACACATACGTCTTCGAGTCCCGTGTCCCAAACTGGCCCCTCGCTTTATTGGACCTTTTTCTGTTTTATCCCAAGTTAATTAGGTGACCTAAAAACTGTGACTGCCCTCCAGTCTTCGGATACCCAACTTTCCATGTTTCTTTCCTGAAACCTCCTATCCTCAACCATTATTCCCGTAAATCTTCTCCTACTACTCTGGTCCAGGTTGACTCTGAGGAGGAGCTTGAGGTAGAGTCTATTATCGATTCCAGGCTGCTCTCGAGTAAACTTCAATATCTGGTCCACAGGAAGGGCTACGGTCTTGAAGAATGATGAATTATGACAATGAAAAAGTGCCTTTCTTAGAAACATTTATCAAAGTCACACCACAAGGTAAAGTGAGTACCACCTTATACAAGAAGGAAATCACAGGCAATACCATCTTGCACACGACTAGTGCACATCCTCAACCCCTAAACAGAAGTATCCCCCTCAGCCAATATCTTAGGCTGAGGAGAAATTGCACTGATGACTCAGATTTTGAACTAGAAGCCAAAGCTCTGAAGGAGAGACTACTCTTTGGAGGCTATAGCAATAGCCTACTCAAGAGAGCCTACCAAAGAGCAAAAACAAAAAAATGTAATTTTTAATAACAAACTACAGACATCAGGGGATGTGTTAGGTCAATTACAACCTACAAACAACATGAAAATATCACCAGTATCTTATCCAAACATTGGCACATCTTAATGGGAGACCCAAAAACTGCTATTACACCCAGAACCCCTCATCACTTTTAGAAAGTCTCCATCCCTCAAAGATTCTTCGGTCTCCATCCATTACTGAGACAATACATCTAGTGGCACACCCAAAACATCACCAGGCACCTATAGATGTGGCAAATGTTCACAATGCCAGTGGGTAAAGAACAACCAAACAACACAACTTCCCAACAATAACCAACATAGAATAGGACAACAGGTTGATTGCTCCTCCACAGGAGTTATATACTTTATTACATGTAGATGCAGATGTTGGAACACATATATACACACAATACAGGCAAAATGTTGACACCCATTAGCATGTCGGTACTCGACATAACTTTGATAGTGATTGTATCTCATTTTCAGCACTAGCAAGGGTTTCCCAAAATCCCAGAGGGGGTGACATAGATAAAACTCTGTTACAAATGGAAACGACATGGATCTTTTTACTAAATGCCACTACCCCACCGGGTTTAAATGATGCGTGCTCCTTCAAACCTTTCTAATTCTTTATAATTATATAAATATGGACATACTTTACAAAGGTTTTGATTTATACAGTTACATTTGTAAATAGTCCATACTCGCTGGTATAAAGTATGGCATCTACACAAATATATACCGTGTTTCCCCGATGATAAGGCAGGGCCATCAAATAAGACAGCCCCCCCTTTTTAGGTAAAAATGAAAAATAAGCCCCCCCCCCCGCAAATAAGCCACCCACCGATTACTTACCAGAATCGCGTGGTACAATAACTGTGTACTGTAGTCTTCTTCATGGGTAAATAAGGCATCCCCCTGAAAATAAGCCCTAGAGCATATTTTGGCCTTCAAAAAAAAATAAGACCGTGTCTTATCGGGGAAACAGGGTATGCACTCCCCCGTATTTGGCATGTCAACATTTAGCTATTATTATAAAGTAGATAGGTTAAATCCTAAAAGTATTCAAATACTATTCTATTTATATGATTAATACAGATTAACGTTGTATACATAAATCATGTATATATATATTTTTTTTTTGATAAAATGATATAATGATATATGGGAATCATTGTTGGATTATGTACATAAATGCCTTACTAAGAATGTATACTATATAATTATCATACAAGCTTACTGATATGTTGCACCATAGGTTATTCTATACCGAACAATTTCTATTCCTTGTTGTTTTTCTTTTCTACTTGTTTTTAGATTTTTGAAATATTTTTGCAATGTAGCATTTGTTATTGTACTGCAGTGTATAGTGTATTTTTTTAATTTATCTATTGCAATATATCTCTCACACTAAGATTGTACTATATTACTTTGTATCACTTCTATGTTTCTTTCGATCCTCATTCTATGTTCGTACATGTAATACATTGTTTTTTCTCTCCTGGTTCAATCCTTCTAGGACTGCATACTTATCACAATATATTCTTTTTATTATCGCAGTGTACTCTTTTTAATATCCTCTTGTTTTTGCAATCATCGTATCCCCTATATGATTACACAACTATAATCTTTAAACCACTAACCACCAACAAAAATATTTTTCTGCAGTTCTCAATATTTTCTTTAATATTCTTTTAATTTTCTTTCCCATGCTTTTTACCCGCCTTACGAGGGACGGAAGCACCCATAAATATGGGCGCATTGGGTAAACCATGAAAGATGATATCTGACAATAAGATTTGCCCCCGTCCCTTGTTTGGGCATTGGCTTTCAACCGATGGTCAGGGCTTGCCAGCTCCGATAGCAGGCAAGCAAAGGCAGAGTGGGGGAGTAGTAAACCCTTCATGTCTCTCCTCAAGGAGAAGGTAGTTGAAATGATCACTTTTTCCTATCCCCTTTTAGCTAATTTACGCCTACATGATCCTTCACGCAGGCGCAGTGGAATCAACCTGTATTGTCAAAGCAAGGGCGGAAGTTAACTGCCCCTCCGCCCTCAACGTTACAACCACACATGTGCGGCTTTTGTCACATGCATGGTCAGTCACGTTAAACTGTCATCTAAATAAGACCTGAAGTTCCCACAGTATATAACTACAAGTTATATGCACGATGCGCATGCACAATTTTCTCTCCTAATCACACTACCTAACCCATTTAAGGACGGCGCAGCGACAGCACCAGTCCTTTTTAGGCTGTCTGCTGATGCTCCGGTTTTTCCATTATACACCAACGAGATTATGTGAGTAACCCTTATTAGCACTGCTGCCATACGACAGCAGAGCTATTATAAGAATGTATCTATATCCAGTTGATTCTGATTACTTTTGATTCCTTATTTGCAGTTTTCATCTAGATAATTTTGCCTTTCCCTAAATAAATCTTAAAAGTATTAAGGAATGCTTTTTATGTTGACATTCAGTTGAACAACTTAAGAACTTATCATAAATGAATATTGGTTTGCATATGAAGGTTCTTCATATTGAGATACAATATACCTTTCATATTCCAATTTGTGATACTTACCAAACTTGTACTCGGAATTACCATTAATATCTCAGCAATGATTTGCTTTAAAATTGAGTGAATGTCCATATAGATCTTAAACTTCAAGTTTTATTTATTTTCCCTTTTTTTTTAATTACTTTCAATCGCCTAGAATTTCTCCATCCACTCAGGCTCTCATATTGATGTTTGCAAAGATTTGTATTATCGGTGGATTTCTTTATAGTATCTCAAAAATATCAAAAAGCTCAGAAATATACGATCATTCACAACAACCTCCATTGAAATGACAAATGAACTTGATAGACACCTATATTAATCGCAGCCATCCTTTAGGTAAGTCTTATTTTTTATACCAAAATGTTCTGGAGTTATCTGGCTTACTACTTTGACTTTGTCTTTTGTTCTACTTTTTTTAATCAAAATTTTCCATGACATGAGACATTGCCCCTGATTCATCAATAAAATCTGCGATCGCTGGAAGATTCAGCTGCAAGATTAAGGAGGATCTTTTAAGCTGTCAATCGTGAGATCATAGCAATTAAGGCGATTAGAATTCAGCTGCAAGATTAAGGAGGATCTTTTAAGCTGTCAATCGTGAGATCATAGCAATTAAGGCGATTAGAATTCAGCTGCGAGATTAAGGAGGATCTTTTAAGCTGTCAATCGTGAGATCATAGCAATTAAGGCGATTAGAATTCAGCTGCGAGATTAAGGAGGATCTTTTAAACTCAATCGTGAGAGAAAGAATGATTTTTTAGGGGAACAGTGACTTTTAATGCAAGCTCGCCAGTGTAAAGCTGCCGGAGATGCGCGGCTCCGGGCGCGAGCTTTTTCAGTTGCTGAATAGCGCGACGGCGTACGATTTTGGATCGCGAATACGATCATCCGATTCTGTTTGATGAATCGGGGGCATTGTACAGTTTGATTATAATTATTATATTGTTTGTTATAAACAGCCTCTTAATCCCCTGAAGAAGCCTTTTGGGCAAAACATGTTGAGAAATGAGACAAAAATTTGCAAGTGCTAATATAACCATTTGTGATTTGTTAAAACACACGTTAATGTATTACTAACTAGCATAGATGTACTGTGTTAGCTGAGGTTCTAGCGCAGTAGGACTTTGTCTAGTTCAGGTTGATGTCTCTAAGTAAAAATATATCTTTTTTTTTAAATAATACTTCCTAAAAAAGCCTGTCTTTTCTTCCCTCCCACATATATTTTATATCTTCGGGGCAGGGTCCTCTTCTTCTCCTGTGTCACTGTCTGTATCTGTCTGTTATTTGCAACTCCTATTTATCCTATGTACAGCACTGCATAATATGTTGGTGCTATATAAATCCTGTTAATATTATTAATTTTATTTAATAATAATAAAAATAATAATAATAATAGCACTGGTTTGAATACACATTGGAAAAGAGAGTTTTAGAATGTAACAACAGTATCACTGACAAACATTGTGAGTTGCCCACTGACTTCAGCTGCAAAGATTTGTATAAACTCTGATCACCTAAAAATATATTGGCTGTTGTAAAATTTTCTAGCAATTCAATTTGCAAGTAAGCTATATATCATTTGATACATCACTCCCCCACAACTATGTATCTCTATACTGTGGATACATTTTTTCTACGGAATCATACTACCCTGGGGAGGAAAACTATACCTTCCACCTTATACAATTTCATCACACGTTTTTATTTCAACCTATTACTTAACTAACATCTTCTTCTTTCAATTTTAGTTTGTCAATCACTGCTCTGTCATCTGTTTTTTCAACCCCCTACCATCCCAATCTTATGATGCTCTGACATTCACCCCCAGCTTGGCTCCACCATCGTTCCTTGTTTGGCCATCAAAATCTCTGATAGCCAGAACCCGCAGATGAACCGGGATTACGTGCCCAGCTGTCTGTGGGTGAAACCCAATTGGGCAGGAGGGATTAGGGGAAAGTGGTGGGAGGAATAATTAGCTAACAATTACCTCCCTCCACAACACCATGGAAACCAACAACAGAAAGCGCCAAACACCTAGTAGTGGCAGAAGTACTTCCAGCCTTTCCATCTTAGACACATACCGCACATGCGCGGGCGAACATTCAAACAGGGAGGAAGTAATCATCCCTCCAGTCATCATCTGATGTAATCATGCATGCGCGGAAGTTCGCACGAGCGTGGTTGATCAGGTTAGACACAATTACTAAATTAACCCTGCAAGTATAAATACACAGAGAGAAGCAAACCAGCTCCCTCTCTGGTAGCACTTTGGTAGGTACCTGTACAATGTTCCTTCCCTGAAACTAGGTAAAGCTGCGTACATGCGTCCAATAATTATCGTTGGAAACGAACAACGAATGACCGAGGAACGACCGATTGTCCAAAAATTGTTCTAAAAAAAGTGACCAACGACGCCGACGAACGAGGAAAGTCATTGGAAATGAACGACCGGCATGGCGGATCTGATTGGGGGACGATCATTCACCATCTATTGTGTGTACGGTCGTTCATTGATCGTGCATGTTCCGAGCATTCGCGATGAACGAACGTTCTGTACAGGTGCTTCACTGTACTGTGTTCGTGTGTGTGTGTATATATATGTATATATATATATATATATATATATATATATATATATATTGAGGTATAAGTGTTAAGCTGACTTGTAGCAAGGTCTATTTGAAGGTTGCAGATAAAAATAACAAAAACAGCAACAGCAAGAAAACCTCGCCTGTCCGGCACTTACTATACATCCGACGTTCCTGTCTATCAGCTGGAGGGCTTCTCCCTGTCAGCTCAAAACAAAGCTTTCAGCAACCTTTTACTCAGGTTTAAGTTCATTCACACAGACCAACTTTCTGTGTCCCCAGGCAGAGAGAGACTGACTGAGCTCCTGGCTCTGTTATATCCCCACCCTCAGTGCTGCTGCAATAATTACCTTGCAGGTGAGAGTCTTCCACCTGCTACTTCACATAGGAGAGGAATCTTGGGCAAATATACCTCCCTTCCACCACTAATCCTGCATTGGTGTCACAATATATATATATATATATATATATATATATATATAAATCTCTCCTATAAATATCTCTCCAATAAATATGACCTGTCATTATTCTTTAATATTCATATGACAGGTCCTCTTTATTGGTAATAATAAATTGGTCAGTTTCCAGCACAGTTCTGCATCCTGTTCCAGCGCAGAACTTCATCCTGTTTGTTCCAGCGCTGTTCTCCATCCTGTCCCAGCGTAGTTCAAATTTAAAACTTACCTGGCAGTCAAGTGTAAATAAATGACACACACACAAATTTTTTTTATAAAAATATTTTTACTAAACAAATCTAAAAACTATGATAAAAAAATAAATAATAATATTATAGTTCCCAAGTTTTTTTCATTTTTTTCTTGTTTAAGGGCATGCAGGTCCCTAAGTGCATGACGCACTATCTTGGCCACGGCCTACCATTTCTGGTCCATGGCCTCGAGTTTGGCCATCCACTCTTTTTTTTGGGAAACAAAATCTAGAAATAAAAAGATTATTAAGTACCACATATATTTTGAAGCCAACACATGGAGATGAGACAACTTTGCATGAACAATAAATGAATGCTCACCAACACTTCTCGCCATCTGTCCTGACGTGCCTGGCTCAGGACTTTCTTATTCTCCCTCTGGAACTTTAAGAGCAAACAAAAACAAAAAGTTAAATTACACAGAATTATATGCAACTTACCTCTCTAAAAGTTTGGTACATACCTGGGTCAATATCCACCACAAATTCCACTACCTCCTTTGCAGGGGAAACCAGAATCAACTCTGCATAAAAATAAAATAAAAAAATATTTTAAATATATTTAAAAATATTTATATTTTAAATATATTTAAAATAATACATTTTTTTTAATTAAATATATAACAATATCCTACCTTCCACCTCAACCTGCTCCTCAGGACGCCCAGTCTCTTCAGAGAAACCCAGAATCAACTCTGCATAAAAATAAAATAAAAAAATATTTTTAATATATTTAAAAATAATACATTTTTAATATATTTAAAAATAATATATTTTTAATATATTTAATATAATACATTTTATTTTTATTAAATATATAACAATATCCTACCTTTCACCTCAACCTGCTCCTCCGGACGCCCAGCCTCTTCAGGGGAACCCAGAATCAACTCTGCATAAAAATATAAAATAAAATAATTTGAAATATATTTAAAAATAATATGTTTTAAATATATTTAAAATAATACATTTTTTTAAATTAAGTATATAACAACATCCTACCTTCCACCTCAACCTGCTCCTCCAGACGCACCTGCGGCTGCTCCTCTACCTCCCGAGCTTCGGCGTCCGAATGCATTAAAACAAATAAAGAACAAAAAATAGACATAAAAAAATGGAAAACAACATACAATAATAACAAAGTTACTAATAATAAAAAAAATATAAAAAAATACAAATAAATCAAAAATAATTTCCAAAAATATTACATTACCTGAAAAAAATAATTTTACAAAACTAAAATTTACAAACAGAAAAAATGTATACTTACGTTTTTTGGCGATACGACGCCTTAATTCATCCAGTACCTCTCTCTCACGGTTTTTTAAATCAGACCACCTTTTCTGCAACTGGTCCTTGGATCACTCGACACCAAACTTTCTTTTTATTCTCCGCTGCACCTTTTCTAAAATACGATTCTAAAATGGGATTTGTAATTAGCCCTCCTACAATCATAATCCCACCTCTCCAGGATTTGTACCAAAACCTCCATCTCCTCTCTTGTCATTGGTGCGGCACAGGTGGCTAGGCTGGCTCTTTGCTGTGACATCTTTCTCACGTGACAGGTAACAATAACAGGAAGTGGCTGGATTTGCAAAGTGTTGTGGGAAATCAGCAGTGCAAGGTGAAAAGTTCGGAGCGTGCGTTCGTTCAGATGAATATTCATCAGATAATTCGCCCGACCAACATTTATGAGGTAGGTTATGCTGCATATTTTTAAATGTTTTTATATGTTATATGTTTATAGTTTTAAATGTTATATTTTATATTTTAATGTTTTGCACAGATCATGGCCTATGATGCATTTAATAATCCTGACTTCATGCGCGAGTTTATTGAGGCATACAGGTCCCATCCCTGTCTGTGGAAGGAAAAGTCTGCAGATTATTCCAATCGTTACATGAAACTCAATTCGTATACCGCTCTGCAGACCGTGAATCCTGCGGCCAACATAAAATTTGTGAAGCAGGAGGTACAAAACCTGCGGACCATTTTCAAAAAGGAAATGAACAAAATAAAGTCCTCACAACGGTCAGGTGCTGCAGCGGATGATCTATACATACCTAAATTATGGTACTTTAATCTGTTGACATTCACCGCAGATCAGAATGAAGGTCGGCCATCGGTGTGCAGCCTGGAAGAAGCGGACAAGGATGCTGGGGAAGGTACACACAGGGATACTGGGGAAAGCCTTGATGAGACTCCAGAGATATTCAAGACACCAGACCAGGTAAGTTATTGAAAAATATTTTTATTATATAATTTATAAAAACACAGGCAGAACTACATATAGTACAGTATACAACATATAGTACAGATTTTTATTGCAGTCCTACAAACATTGTGGTTTACAGACTATGTCATGTGATCCTACCATTCCACTGCTCCAGTAGCATTGAAGTACTCCAGGTACTTGCTTCGGTTTTCTTTAGCCAACACTGAAGCATTCTGAGGTACTGCAACCTGTAGATCCACTAGACCAGTGAATTGGTTACTGCTTTTGTCCGGTGCTGCTGTAGCAGAATCTTGCTCCATTAGAAGACCAAATGATGCACTGCAATTATTGCAGCGTAGAAAAAAATGTAGCAAGCATAGACTACCTTGTCAATTTTGTCCATGCGGAGTTTGATAGCAGTATGGAATGTTCTGAAGCGATTTGCTAGAATACCGAATGCATTCTCAACCATTCTCCTAGCACACGATAACCGGTAATTAAACATTTTTTTCTGTTTGTCCAAGTTTTTTTGAGGATAGGGTTTTAACAGGTTTTCATGCAATGCAAATGCTTCATCTGCAACAAACACAAAGTTTTATCCCTCTACAGTTTGGCTGTTTCTAGGAAGGTGCAGTTGCTTGTTCATCAGCTTCCTGTGAAATGGCGTACCATTCAGAACCCCTCCATCAGACTAGCGCCTGTTTCTTCCTATGTCCACTAAAACTAATTCATAATGGGCATTAACTATTGCCATGAGCATGATGCTGAAAAACCCCTTATAGTTATAATATTACGATCCACTGTCTGCCAGTGGGGTAATTCTTACATGCTTTCAATCAATTGCTCCTCCACAATTTGGGAAGTTCCATAAACCTTGAAATTCTGAAGCCATGGCCAGCCATTCCTCTGGTGTATCAGGAAGCTGAAAGGAGAACATAGAAAGAGTTTAATATGCATAATAATAATTTTGTTTATATGTTCTATTTATTTTTCTTGCAGACTTCCTTCTGCAGTAAACCTGCAGAGAGCTCACCTGCCGCCACAACATCCACTCCGATGAGTTCTAACCAAAAAAGGGGTCAGAAGAAAAAACATCAGGAGCTGGATAAAAAGGAAGCTTTCAAGAAAGCCGTGTCCATATAAACAAAAAAGAGGATCACTTGGATGGCTTTGGCTTCTTTATTGTATCAAAAGTGCGGCAGATGAACAAGCAGGTGCTGTGGAGATTATCATGACGGATTTGGTGAACAAAGGGATGATGAACCAACTAAACCCACAATACCCTACCTATTCCTACCCCTATCCATACCGGCAGCCTCACCCTTCACCTGTACACACTCCACGCCACCAATATGAGCCTCATCACTACCCTTCCTCCAGTACACCAAAATCAATACAGTTTTGGCAATGAAAGCCTCCATTTCACTGATTTATAGTGGGAGTGTGTCACAAATTGGTTTTGTTGTTAATATTGTTAAAATAGTTGTGTTTTGTTTTTTATGGTTATTTATTGTTATTTACCCTTTTTATTGACACATGCACTTTGTTACATGCACTTTGTTAAATAAAAGTTATCTTTTGGTTATAAAGCAAATTTGTCATTTTGTTTTAATGATTGTATGGGGCCTTCAAGAACTCATCTTTCAAGCAGTCGATAATTGCTGCACACGTCTCGGGGATGATATGACCCATTGCTTGCGGTGAGATCCCAGTGGAGATTTTCATGTCCTGCAGAGATCTTCCAGTGGCAAGGTATCTCAGTGTGGCCATCAACCTCTGCGCAGGTGTAATGGACTTCCTCATGAAGTCCACATACACCACATTCGCCGCTTTTTCTCAACGTCCTCCTCTTTAGCACTAAGCAGACACATCAAAGTAAGAGCTGCTTTCTTCTTCCTTGAGAACACTTTGAGGGGCATATTGCACAGAGGGACAAAGGAACAGTATGGTGAATGTCATTTGTTTGACCTGATCGTTCGTACACACTATTCACTTCCTCTGGTGCACGTCACTTCCTGTATCATTCAAACGATCGCATCTATCATGTGTACAATATCGTTGAATGATCGTGTTGTTATCTGCATGTACAGGATCGGTGCTAAAAGATCGTTCAAAGATATTGTGCAGGATCGTTGATCGTTTGTTGGTCGTTCTTTACCAACGATAATTATTGGAAGTGTATTCGTAGCTTAAGTCTCTTGTTTCTGGTAATAGTCTGGAACAAATGCCTATACCATTATTCCAAATATTTAGGACCTTTTTTCCACTATCTTAACTGTAACCTAAATGAACATAAGGAAGTTTTAATGTAGTGGATCTCTTGCACTTCTGTGTTACTACTGTTATACTATAAAACCCCTTACTTCTTTTCAGTACCTTATTATTATATGAAAAACTAAATAATACCTCTCCTCCCCCTTTATCTCCCTTTTGTCTATGGCTGTTGATCCCATTGAACCTCTATCCTTAAATACTACATTTTTTATCAACATTCACTTCCTTTCCTTTTCTAATATTATACGTTTTCGGCTGGATGGACTCTGTATAGTTAGGAGTCCATTTTTGGAATAAAGCACATTGATTGAAGTTTTGCTACAAAAAAATCTATATTTCTTCTTCCTTTTTCCCTTTAAATTTGAGGCTCGGCAACCCTGTAAACCTAGCCCCTTTGGTACACCACATATCTCTCTTCTCTAGCAATTCTCCAACTTTACTCATCTATGATTTCTGCATTGTTATGAAATAAAACCTTTTGCCCTGCCTTAGATAACCGGTTCTAGAATCTGGGATATCCTCAGTGATCTAATCAGCACTATTTTTTAAATTCTTGAAATAATGTGTAAACCATTTTTATTTCAATGGATAATGTAGATTAAACCTTGTGAAATATTTTGACTGTTAACAAAAACTCTTTAAAATCCCAGCTAGGTAACTGATGTAAATCAATGTGTTTCTGTCTTGAATATTCATTGACATATGCTGTTTTATTAGCATGTCTTGGTTTATTACATAATAAATATATACTTTCCTTGGGTGACCGAAGAAGCATTACTGTATTCATTCCCAGCCAGCAACCTTGGGAATAAACCATCCTTTAAACCGCCACAGACAGATCCAAACCACAGAGAGGCTGGAATTTTTGGGGGCTTAGCAATGGATAGGAAAAAGGGTCACCACTAATTGTGTCAAGAGTTTTATCATGGTTATATTATGAGCAGACCACACAAATCACCAGTATATTATCATAACAAATTAAAGCTGCAGATAGAGGTTCTAATCCGCCTGGGTTCAACTGGGTTCAACTTTCTCTTTGTTTGACAGTATTAAGTGTAAAGCAAGTAAATCCTTACTTTTTTCTATGCTTTTTTCCAACACTTTATTTATCATTTGTTTTCTATCCTGGCCCTGTAGAACATAAACATTGATTGCCTTAGTTAGAATAGAATGTTAGGAAATTATCAATTAGGTTTGAGTGGAACGTAAGGGTTTACTTCCCACCTTGTAAGTATATGAGTAGTGGGCTGCTAGTGTTAATGACAATATCAAAAACATTAAAAAAAAAGTGGAAGGCACAAATTGAAATAAGAAGAAAATATTATTATGATAATTAAATTGTCAATTTAATGCCATACCATGGAGTAATATTACCCAAGAATATATTAGACAATATATACAAACCAATAAACATTATCTTTACATTAAATTTATGGCATTATAAAATTTAAGTTTGTTAAAATAAAAATGTCATTCGTGAGACATGAATCTAGAAATTTTAGTATACTTTGTAGGAATTCCAGATTTCAATTATACCTACAGGTTTCAAATATTGTTTTCAGCAAATTCAGAATTTGTTAATAAAGCAGTAATGTAGATTATATACAATATTCTCTGAGATGCAGTGGTCCCCAACCTTTTGAGGCTCGTGGACCACTAAATGCACAGACCCCGCACCGCTCATGCACGGGGAGCTGTGTGTCACTCAAAGGGGAAGAAACGTCCCCTCAGAATGACATCATGATACCAGAAACTGCCCACTCTCCACTCCAGAGACACAACTTGACCCCCCCCGAGGCCTGTGATCCATACAGGAGACGTGGTCAGCGACCCCGCTGGTGAGTGCACCGGCCAGAGCCACGGCCCACCTGTCAGACAGCCGAGGCCCACCTTCTAGGGCCAATATATGCACACTCAAAACAGCAATAAATTCAGTAAGGTGTGGATTACAAAGATAAAATATATAAAAACCCTGGCCTATCCTTGTGGACTAGAATTGAACATCTCTGGTCTGAAGAGTTAGCAACACACCTTTCTGTCAATTTTCAATTTTCATTAATATTAATTTGGCACGTGAGAGTTATTTTATTAGCCATAACATATGTTTTCAGAGTTTGGATATTTGAATAATTCTTGGCCCAAAAATGTAACAGTAAACCTTACCATTGTAACAGGCATTTCCTCACCTTTTTTTCTTGGGACAATTTTTAAGTTGTTGGATTTTCTATCCCATGTTCCAAGGACAAACAGAGATGCTGAATCCACCTAGCATGGACACATACAGACAGAATACAAGCCAAGTAGGAGTTAAAATTCCTCCACAATGCTGTTTAAAGAAATATTTTGTTTATGTGTGCATTTTATCTTCAATAGGATAGCTTCTGATAAAACATGGGCTTGGTTTACCTAATAAATGTATTTTTGTTTTTCTTTTAGTATACTCTATAGAGTATATTCTGTAATACATTTTTAAGCTGGTTAAGGAAAACACAGAGTTTAACAATGTCTGGCATCATGTACATTGTAGGGAGGTGACTGCAGTATGTGAGTGTAGGAAAAATGGAAGCTGTGATCCTAAATTCGCTCTGTGTGTGGTCTGGGGTTACAGACTTGAGAAGAGAAGTGGATGATCTTGGCTACAATGTGACGTATTGATCACTGAAAGAGTTTCCTATCCACTGTCTATAGCAGTAGAGAAAAAGATCCAGGTTTATGTGGGCAGACAGCTACTATCAGCAGAAAACAGCTTATTTAGCTAGGCAGCTTTATTAGTTAAACAAAATAATCTCAGGAAAATTTTGAGCAGTTGCAGCTGGCATGGAAAGAAAAATATGCAGCATTAATATCCTGTGCCTAACCTCTGAGGTAAAACAATACGGGGTATGTTTTCAGCAGTGACAGTCAACAACTTGAAGGAAGAGTTATTTGTGCACAAGATTATGAGTATGAAAAATGAGACCGTATCCATGGCTTTTCAATGAATCATCGTGAATGGAGCCAGTCATTATTATTCTCTGGATGTGTAGGAAGGCCACATAGGCTGAGGCGTAGAATACATACCTGTCAATTAGGATTTGACCCTAACTAAGACTCTTAGATTGTTGGTATTTTTTTTAGTGGAAGTGTTTGATTTTATCATCATTTCTTTATTTGTATTTTATTTTTTACAACTGTAATGCTGATTACTTTTTAAATTGCTACCTGCAAAGTATTCGGTATCGGGGTACACACTTCAGATAGCTACCCTCAAAAACTCAAATACACTAAACTCATGATTAGAATTGGTATAAATTTGCTCTATGTATTATGAATACTGTCAAAAGGGCCCATTCAAATTTTGCCTTCAATACAAAACAGACATTCAACAGTATTTCCAAGGTAGAGCACCACCAATGAAAGTAGTATTTTATCATACATTGGGCCTAATTTATTAAAGCTCTCAGAGACTGGAGAACCTAGGTGATCCAGCAAACCTGGATTGAAAATATTTGCCAACTACTAGTAAATGATTTTGAACAATTCCATTACAGATTTGCAGGATCACCCAGGATCTCCCATGATAGTCTTTCTTCTCCAGCCTTGGAGAAATCAGGCCTATTGTGGTATACTGCAACAGATTGGCATCGGTGGTCCATTGGGTCAGTGCATTAAGGTGCTATTGAGAAGTGTAAATGGGCCCATAAAGTGGGGAAAAGATTCATACAAAAAGAACACTCAGGCCCTTTTCACACTTGCAGGGGTAAACTGCACAGTTAACTACTCCAAGGTGCATAGCAACTGCTGCTATGTGACCAGAAGTGCCAAACTGCACTTAGGTCAAAGCATTTGTACATGTTGCCCTTGCATTTGCGGTGCCAGTGTGGTTGTTTCCCCAGAGAAAAAACACATGGCCAGAGGTTTCCAAGAAGCTCTAACGCCACCCAACTGCAACTACAACCACATGGGATTATTGGTTCTCAACTGCTCCCATTCAACCGAACCTGATTTTGTAGTATAACAGTATAGTCAGCCACAAGTCTGAAATGGGCCTGGGGTGCATAAATATAAAACTTTTACTACAGCTGTATCAATCACTATAATATAATGGTTACAGTAGGACAAACCAGACATAGACTGTTCACTTACACATTTTGGATAAAATACATTACTATGCCTTGGGTATTTATTAATAAAATTGTTTTTTAGGTTATACAACATAAAAATAAAATAACAAAACAGGGTAGAGAAAACATTGTACAATACATGTTCGCTTTGTAGTTAATAAAATAATTATTAACCAACATCAAATTTAGTGTTCTCAGTCTGCTGTGAAATTGGTAACCATAAGTCTCAAAAGTACAACAATTAACAAAGTACAACACCCGTTTTGCCTACGTAGTAGGTACGTGTAACATACACGTATAAATACTCATAGAAAAATAATTTGAAAAACATAGACTGAATATTAAGGGAGGGGAGGGCTGAAACAAGAGGTAAAGAAAAAAGGATAAGGAGAATATGAAGAATATGGAGAGTGTCACAAATCAATTTCAATAACATAAAAGTAATAAAATTTGGTAATCTTTTATGCAGTTACATATCACAGGCATAAACATTGGTATATACATACTGAACAGATCATTTTAAAACGGTTTGATCACTTTTTCTATTAGAGCTTGAGAGGAACTTGCATATTGTAAATAGTGCACAACCTCTCTCGAACTAAACATACAAAGCACTACCTATATAAGGAGCGTAGCTACTTTTACTCATGCTATGAGGATAGCATCACATTCAGATCAAGGTCCTTGTCCCTGAATAAAACCCAGGGGGCCCATATAGCTGTAAATTTTCCATCTTATCATGTATATCATGATAGTCTTCCTCTAGAGAACATACCTCATCAACGCTTTAAAACCATCAAATCAAAGGTGGCTCCTGTGGGTCTTTCTAAAAGAATTACATGGAATTACAGCTTTAGCCGCATTCAAAAGATAGGGAATGATTGAATATTTATATGTATTTAGTGGCTCATTGGTACTATGGAGTAAACTCCAAAGGTCTACCTGATACCTGTTAAACAATATTTATTACCTTGCACCAATAAACCTGAATACCAGGACAGAACCACCATATATGGAACATGGTCCCTGGAGAACCACAACCCCTCCAACATAGCGGAAATTCTTGTGATGCCAGACAATCTAATTGGGTTGGTACATAATACCATCTAACCAGTAGTTCAAAACTACCTTCTTGCACCTTTGCACAAATAGAGGTCTTATGTGCAAGGTGCATAATTCAAATTTTCTGTGAATCTTTAGGAGACGTGTTAAATTCTCTTTCCTAATGATATAATTAGCCTGGGTAATCAGGGTTCTTCAGTTGGGTCAGTATCTTATATAACGATGAAACCGAATGAGGGGGTCTATCTTACGCATTAAATAGATTTTCCACTGGTGTAAGATCCGTTAAACTGCAAATAGGGCGTGGAAGGGCCTTTACAAAGTGCCTTAGCTGGAAATATTGCCAGTTGTGTATAGGTAAAAACACCTCCAGAGAAACTATTTGCACAAGAGGGCGTGTAGTGTCACGTTGTACCACATGGTGTAGTAACATTCAGAGATCTGACCCAGAAAAGCTGAGTTTCCATAACCTGGAGTAAAATATGAGTGACCGCTAATAGGTAATAGGGGAGAAATGTAACTCCATCCCTGTTTTTTGTGTATAACATCCCCCCAGTGAAGTGCAAGGAGTGTTAGTGGAGATGTATCTGGGCCTAGGTCCCTAAACTGCTTAGGTATCCAAAATATTGCAGACAAGTTAGTAGAGATCCGCTCTGATTCCAATTCTACCCAATGTTTGAAGAAACTATCGTATGTCTAGGTTATCACTCTATTCAGGATGGAAGCAATATATTACTGTTTGAAGTCTGGTAGACCCAAACCCGCCATCAGCTTTAGAGCATTGTAGGGTCTTAAGGGCTATCCTAGGCTTTGACCAATACCACACAAAAGACGTTGCCAAACTATTAGGGCACTTACAGTATGAACTATGTATCTGGATAGGAAGCATCTGAAAAACATATAAAATTCTAGGAAGGGCATTCATTTTTAAAACATTCACCTTCCCTGGCCTAGAAAGGCGCAACTACGATGACTGAATGACCCTCCTAAAAGTATTAAGAATTGGCACATAATTAGCCTAATATAGACCCAGTAGGATTGGAGTCACCTCTATTCCCAAGTATTGAAGGTTTTTACACTCGAAGTTTTACACTCGAAAGGTAAAAGAGGTGTTAAAGATGCCACCTCTTGTTTTGGCACATTATTATTTAGAATCTCAGATTTGTTTAGATTGATCTTAAAATTAGAGAGCTGACCTTATTCCCTAGGCTCAGATAGCAACACCAGTAGAGAAATTCTGGGCTGTTGGATAAAACATCATCTGCGTAAGTTTCTAGTTTGTGTACATCCGAATGTTTACAAGAATTACCTCTTATAACATTGAGCAGTGGTTCTATGGTAATGGCGAAAAGCAAGGACGACAAAAGGCACCCCTGCCAAGTACTAATATAGGGGAATGACTCAGACAGGGTGCCATTTATACATACTTGCACTGAGAGGCTGGAATACAATTCCATAAACCAACTCAACATTTTAGGTCCCAAACCCCTATGCCTCAATCTAGTTGACAGGTACAGCCAGTCCATCCGGTCGAATGCCTTCTCGGCGTCAGTAGATAATAATAGGGTGGGCTGCCTGTACCTCTGCACATAATGCATCAAGAAAAGCAATATAGATAAGTTGTCCCTTGCCTCTCGGCCGGGACAAACCCTGTTTGATTCGGATGTATCCATGAGGGAATGAAATTCTGTAGGTGAATAGCAAGTACAGTGGTACCTCGGTATAAGTCTGCTTTGGAATAAGTCCAACTTGGTATAAGTCCTGTTTGGACACAAAAAATTTTGCTTGGTATACAACCTTTGTGCTAGAACGTCAAAAGCAGTGT
This sequence comes from Pyxicephalus adspersus, assembly GCF_032062135.1. Lineage (NCBI taxonomy): Eukaryota > Metazoa > Chordata > Amphibia > Anura > Pyxicephalidae > Pyxicephalus > Pyxicephalus adspersus. The sequence continues at coordinate 26,644,535 of NC_092863.1, forward strand.
TAAGCAGTGTTTAACTTATTGTATACAGCCCTATCAAAGTATATTATGCCAATAACAATAGTTTTTTTTTTCATGTGAATGGAATAATCATTTTTATTTTATTTCACATGAGAAAAATGTGTATGGTCCTGTTTGGTATCTGGATTGTCTTAAAAACTTATTCCAAGGTACCACTGTACTTTTGCATATGATTGTATGTCTGCGTTCAGCAGCAAGATTGGTCAATAGCTTGAGCAGATCATGGGATCCTTCTCTGGCTTAGGAAGTACCGATATATGCGCTCGTCTCTACATTCAGTCGGCGCACATCTCTACATTCCCCTGTAGACTACTGACATATTTACATTAATGTGGCAAGAGGATTTCTTGGTATTGTTTGTAATATTTTAATGTGAAACCAACTTAATAAAATTGCTCAGCTCTATTTCTGTAATATCTTCTTCAAGCTGTATTAACTTTGTACGCTGACGTTTAGGCAAGTTTTTCCTTCTTAGATTTTGTTTCTAACGGCATAAGCCAGCAACCAACCCGGCTTATTTCCCCATTCATAAAATTGTTTGGCCACATGAGAAATAACATAACAGGACCTAAGGTTCAAAAGTTGTTTCAATTGGTGCTTTAACTGAGTCAGTTGTTTTGCATGTTCTTGCTATTGTGCTTGCTCATGTAAGGATTTGAGCGTTTGAATTTGTGCCAGAATTTCTCTGAGCCTAGCAGAGATTTTGTGCTTCTTACAAGCACCATGAGCATCTAACTTACCCTGAATAGTAACCTTATGGGCTTCCCACACATGAGCTGGGGAAGAGTCCTCTGTGCATTTTCAATGAAATAGTGATGCAAATCAGTGGCTATTTGGTTATCTATCTCACAATCTTTTAGTAAAGACTTATTTAATTTCCATCTATTTGACGGTTGCGTCAGTGGATATATTTAAATATTCAGAGAAACAGCTGCATGTTCTGAAATAGTAGCTGAGTTAAAAGTAAAATCCCACCACACATCTTGCAATTGAAGCCCCTGCATTAGTTTCTTTAGTTTGTGTATTTGTCTAAATGGCAGTGAAGATCTGCCAAATGACGTATCTAAAGAGGGCTCCAATACCAAGTTGAAATCTTCTGCTACCAATAGAATACCCTCCTGAAACTGTAAATGTTTCCTCAGAGTAAGTATTAAAAAAGGTATTTGTTGCATGTTGAGGCAATAAATTTTAGCCAAAGTACAAGGCTGATCCTATAACTTCCTTTTAAAAAATAAGTATTGGCCTTCTGGGTCAGACAGGGAGTCCTGCACCTCAAAATGCAATCCTCCTCTAAAACCAATCGCCACTCCCCTTGATCTTCCAAAGTGCGAGAAACCGTAATGCCATTCAGGGTAATGCTTCAACATGACAGAGTGGAAAGGGAGATTTGTCTCTTGTAAGAAGTTAATATCCCTTTGCAGGGAACGTAATTAGGGATGAGTCAGAAGGCCTCTGACAGTCTCAGGAAAATTTCCTTGAACGTCTGATGGGTCCGCGAAATTTCAGCGAACCGATTTCGCAAATACCATTAAAATCAATCGTCCGACTTTAAACATTAATAGCAAAGCCCCTATACATGTTAGAACCACACAATTTGCTAGGTATGAATAGAACAGTGGCAACAAGGAACAAATTTTCCAACAAAGTTTCCAGAAAGTGGCAGGCAAAATGACAGCAGGCAAAAAGGATTTTTTATATTTCAATATTTTTATTGAATGTTCACAAAAATAGGTACATGTATTTCAACAAAAAAAAAAAAAAAACCGAGATAATACAAAAACTATCAAAACTAGGGTCAGCAGGGTACAAACATATTCTTGACGACCTCAATGTTCAAAGTGACAAGGAGAAAACCATATACAACAGTGGTGTGAACAATGAATAAACCAAAATTGCAACCCCATTATGGAAAAAAAAGAAGAAAAGATAAAAGACAACGACAAACATGGAACAAGTAAACAACCGGGAGGGGGAGGGGAAGGAAGGTAGAGGAAGTCGCTCTAAACAGTAACACTAGTGTGTAATGATTCGTGTTAATGTCCAGAAAAAAAAAAAAAAATTCATTACTTATTATTAAATGCGATCCAAGGTTCCCATATATCATCAAATTTATCCAACGTGTGTTGTAGCATGTGAGTCAATCTATCGTTGACCATAATCCAGTTCAGTTTGTTATATAAAGGGTCCAAGGATATCAAAGGGGACCTCCACGCCTTGGCCAGAGAGATTCTGCCTGCTAATAATATCAAACGAATCAGCTTTTTTAAGGGAGCTGAAGTGTAATACAATTTTAGTGAATGGTGTACTGACAGCCAGCAGCTGCAACAGCAGGCGGCGGTGGGCCCTGAGACGGAGCGGGGACTGCATTGGTAGCTTGCATCTAGAGCTGGATGTAGTGCATCTTCAATGCCACCCAGAAGTGTACAATTTTAGTGAATGGAGTACTGACAGGCGGCAGCAGCAGGAGGAGGCGGTGGGTCCTGCAAAGGAGCGGGGACCACATTGGTTACTGGCATCTAGAGCTGGGTGTAGTGTACCATCAATGCCACCAGAAGTGTACAATTGTAGTGAATGGCGTACTGACAGGGGGCAACAGCAGCAGCATGAGGAGGTGGTGGGCCCTGAGACTGAGCGTGGACCGCATTGGCAACTGACATCTAGAGCTGTGAGTAGTGCATCATCAATGCTACCCAGAAATACACAATTATAGTGAATGGAGCACTGACAGGTGGCGGCAGCAAAGGAGAAGGCAGTAGGCCCTGAGATGGAACCCTTTTGGTAACTGGTATCTAGAGCTGGGTGTAGTGCATTGACAATGCCACCCACCCAGAAGTGTGTAATACAATTTTAGTGAATGGTGTACTGACAGCCAGCAGCTGCAACAGCAGGCGGCGGTGGGCCCTGAGACGGAGCGGGGACTGCATTGGTAGCTTGCATCTAGAGCTGGATGTAGTGCATCTTCAATGCCACCCAGAAGTGTACAATTTTAGTGAATGGAGTACTGACAGGCGGCAGCAGCAGGAGGAGGCGGTGGGTCCTGCAAAGGAGCGGGGACCACATTGGTTACTGGCATCTAGAGCTGGGTGTAGTGTACCATCAATGCCACCAGAAGTGTACAATTGTAGTGAATGGCGTACTGACAGGGGGCAACAGCAGCAGCATGAGGAGGTGGTGGGCCCTGAGACTGAGCGTGGACCGCATTGGCAACTGACATCTAGAGCTGTGAGTAGTGCATCATCAATGCTACCCAGAAATACACAATTATAGTGAATGGAGCACTGACAGGTGGCGGCAGCAAAGGAGAAGGCAGTAGGCCCTGAGATGGAACCCTTTTGGTAACTGGTATCTAGAGCTGGGTGTAGTGCATTGACAATGCCACCCACCCAGAAGTGTGTAATACAATTTTAGTGAATGGTGTACTGACAGCCAGCAGCTGCAACAGCAGGCGGCGGTGGGCCCTGAGACGGAGCGGGGACTGCATTGGTAACTTGCATCTAGAGCTGGATGTAGTGCATCTTCAATGCCACCCAGAAGTGTACAATTTTAGTGAATGGAGCACTGACAGGCGGCAGTAGCAGGAGGAAGCAGTGGGACCTGAGAAGGAGCGTGGACCGCATTGGTAACTGGCATCTAGAGCTGGGTGTAGTGCATCATCAATGCCACCCAGAAGTGTACAATTTGAGTGAATAGAGCACTGACAGGCGGCAGCAACAGCAGGAGGATGAGGCGGTGGGTCCTGAGATGGAGAGGGGACCATACTGGTAATTGGCATCCAGAGCTGGGTGTAGTGCATTAACAATGCAACAAACCCAGAAGTGTGTAATACAATTTTAGTGAATAGAGTACTTACAGGCGGCATCAGCAACAGCAGGAGGCGGTGGGCCCTAAGACGAAGTGTGGACCACATTGGTAACTGGCATCTGGACCTGGGTGTAGTGCATCCACAATGTCACCCAGAAGTGTACAATTTTAGTGAATGGAATACTGACAGGTGGCAGCAGCAGGAGGAGAAAAAGGTGGTGGGCCCTGAGAAGGGGAGTTGGTTGCATTGGTAACTAGGATCTAGACCTGGGTGTAGTGCACCTTCAATGCCACCCAAAAGTGTACAATTTTAGTGAATGGAGTACTTGTGAGATTGAGAAACAGCACTCAATGTTCAATGTCTGTGTGTAATTAAAAACAGGACTGTCATTCGGCATTTCAGCCACAAGATGCCGCTGTTTCTTAACACAGCTAAACAGGTTGCCAGTATTTGCATATTCATAGGAGGTGTGGTTGTACTGAGAAAGAAAAGCAGGAAACAGGAAGCAGGAGAGCAGACATCTTGCAAAGACTGTGTGTGAAACAGGATCTGCTCGCTTCCAAGTGTCAATTTGCGCAAGTGTTCTGGCTACCATCGGAGGGCGCCATGCTGTGCGACACAGGGGTCTCAGACTCCGGGCTGAGTGTATGTAATTTCATCTTCTTTGTCTCCATATCTGGAGTTTTGTTTGTTGCTATATCTTAACTGTAACTGGCATCTAGAGCTGGGTGTAGTGCATTGTCAATGCCACCCAAAAGTATACAAGTTTAGTGAATGGAGTACTGACAGGCGGCAGCAGCAGGTGGAGGAGGCAGTCCGCCTTGAGACGAAGTGGGAACTGCATTGGTAAATGGCATCTAGAGCTGGGTGTAGTGCATTGACAATGCCACCCACCCAGAAGTGTGTAATACAATTTTAGTGAATGGTGTACTGACAGCCGTCGGCAACAGCAGGAGGAGGAGGCGGTGGGCCCCGAGAAGGAGCGGGGACTGCATTGGTAACTTGCATCTTGAGCTGGATGTAGTGCATCTTCAATGTCACCCAGAAGTGTACAATTTTAGTGAATAGAGCACTGACAGGCAGCAGCAGCAGGAGGAGGCAGTGGGCCTTGAGACGGAGCGTGGACCAAATTGGTAACTGGCATCTGGAGCTGGGTGTAGTGCATCGTCAATGCCACCCAAAAGTGTACAAGTTTAATGAATGTAGTACTGACAGGCAGCAGCAGCAGAAGGTGGGGGCGGTAGGCCCTGAGACGAAGCAGGGACCACATTGGTAACTGGCATCTAGAGCTGGGTGTAGTGCATTGACAATACTACCCACCCAGAAGTGTGTACTACAATTTTAGTGAATGGAGTACTTACTGGCGGCAGCAACAACAGCATGAGGAGGAGGCTGTGGGCCCCGAGAACGTGCGGGGACTGCATTGGTAACTTGCATCTTGAGCTGGATGTAGTGCATCTTCAATGTCACCCAGAAGTGTACAATTTTAGTGAATGGAGCACTGACAGGTGGCAGCGGCAGGAGGAGGTAGTGAGCTCTGAGACAGAGCGTGGACCACATTGGTAACTGGCATCTAAAGCTGGGTGTAGTGCATTATCAGTGCCACCCAGAAGTGTACAATTTTAGTGAATGGAGCACGGACAGGGGTCAGCAACAGCAGGAGGATGGGGCAGTGGGCCCTGAGATGGAGCGGACCGTATTGGTAACTGGCATCTAGAGCTGGGTGTAGTGCATTGACAATGCCACCTATCTAGAAGTGTTTAATACAATTTTAGTGAATGGAGTACTGACAGGCGGTAGCAGCAACAGCAGAAGGAAGGGGCGGTGGGCCCTGAGATGGAGAGTGGACTGCATTGGTAACTGGCATCTGCAGCTGGGTGTAGTGCATCATCAATGTCACCCAGAAGTGTACAATTTTAGTGAATGAGGCACTGACAGACGGCAGCAGGAGGAGGGGGTGGGCCCTGAGTTGAACCGTGGACCACATTGGTAACTGGCATCTAGAGCTGGGTGTAGTGCATCGTCAATGCCACTCAGAAGTGTACAATTTTAGTGAATTGAGTACTGACAGGCGGCATCAGCAGCAGAAGGAAGAGGAGGCAGTGGGCCCTGAGATGGAGCTGGGAGCGCATTGGTAACTGGCATCTGGAGCTGGGTGTAGTGCATTGACAATGCCACCCACCCAGAAGTATGTAATACAATTTTAGTGAATGGAGTACTGACAAGCGTCAGCAGCAACAGCAGGAGGAGAAGGCGGTGGGCCCTGAGAAAGAGTGGGGACCGCATTGGTAACTTGCATCTAGAGCCTGGGGTGTAGTGCACCATCAATGCAACCCAGAAGTGTACAGTTTTAGTGAATGGAGTACTGACAGGCGGCAGCAGCAACATCAGGAGTAGGCGGTGGGCTCTGAGTCCATCTGAGTACCAGCAACATCAGGAGGAGGCAGTGGGCTCTGAGCACTAACAGGCGGCAGCAGCAGCAGAAGGAGGAAGCGGTGGGCCCTGAGACGGAGCGGGGACCGTGTTGGTAAATGAAATCTAGAGCTGGGCGTAGTGCATCAATAATGCCACCCAGAAGTGTACATTTTTAGTGGATAGAATACTGACAGGCAGCACCAGCAGGAGGAGGAGGTGGTCCCCGAAACGGAGCGTGGTCTGCATTGGTAACTGGCATCTAGAGCTGGGTGTAGTGCATTATCAATGCCACCCAGAAGTGTGAAATACAAATTTAGTTAACAGAGCACTGACAGACGGCAGCAGCAACATCAGGAGGATGAGTCGGTGGGCCCTGAGACGGAGCGGGGACTGCATTGGTAACTGGCATCTAGAGCGTTGGTGTAGTGCATTGACAATGCCAACCACCCAGCAGTGTGTAATACATTTCTAGTGAATGGAGTTCCGACAGGCGGCAGCAGCAACATTAGGAAGAGCAGGAGGTGGGCTCTGAGTCAGAGCGAGGACCGCATTGGTAACTGTCTTCTGGGGTGTAGTGCATCATCAATGCCACCCAGAAGTGTACAATCTTGGTGAATGGAGTACTGACAGGCGGCAGCAGGAGCAGCAGCAACAGGAGGAGGCGGTGATTCCTGAGAAGGAGCAGGTATCGCATTGGTAACTGATATCTAGAGCTGGGTGCAGTGCAACGTCAATGCCACCCAGAAGTGTACAATTTTAGTGAAAGGAGTACTGACAGGCGGCAGCAACAGCAGGAGGGTGAGGCGGTGAGCTCTGAGATGGGGCGGGGACTGTATTGGTAACTGGCATCTAGATCTGGGTGTAGTGCATTGACAATGCCACCCAGAAGTGTGTAATACAACTTTAGGGAAAGGAGCACTGACAGGCGGCAGCAGCTCCAGGAGGAGGCAGTGGGCCCTGGGACGGAGCGGGAACCTTATTGGTAAATGGCACAAAAAGAGCTGGGTGTAGTGCATCATCGGAAAAGTGTACAGTTTTGTTGAAAAGCGAGATCACTGACAGGCAGCAGCCGCTGCAGGAGAAGGAGGTGGGCCCTGAGACAGAGCTTGGACTGCATTGGTAACTGGCATCTAGAGCTGGGTGTAGTGCGTTAATAATGCCACCCAGAAGTTGCAATTTTATTGAATGGAGCACTGACAGGCGGCAGCAGCAACAGGAGGAGGCGTTGGGCCCTGAGATGGAGCATGGACCGCATTGGTAACTGGCATCTAGAGCTGGGTGTAGTGCATTGACAATGCCACCCACCCAGAAGTGTGTAATACAATTTTAGTAAATGGCGTACTGACAGGTGGCAGCAGCAAAAGCAAGAGGAGAAGTCGGTGGGCCCTGAGATGGAACGGAGACCGCATTGGTAACTGGCATCTAGAGCTGGGTGTAGTGCATCATCAATGGCACCCAGAAGTATACAATTTTATTGAATAGAGAAAGTACTGACAGGCGGCAACAGCAACAGGAGGAGGCGGTGGACCCTGGGACAAAGTGTGGACCGCATTGGTAACTGGCATCTAGAGCTGGGTGCAGTGCATCATCAATGCCACCCAGAAGTGTACAATTTTAGAGAGTAGAGTACTGACTGGCACCAGATGCAGCAGCAGCAAGAGATGGAGGTGGTGCACCCTGGGACGGAGCATGGACTGCATTGGTAACTGGCATCTATAGCTGGGTGCAGTGCATTATCAATGCCTCCCAGAAGTGTCAATTTTAGTTAATGGAGCACTGACAGGCAGCAGCAGGGGGAGGCGGTGGGCCCTGAGATGGAGCGTGGACCGCATTGGTAACTGGCATCTAGAGCTAGGTGTAGTGCATCATCAATGCCACCCAGAAGTGTACAATTTTAGTGAAAAGAGAGAGCACTAACAGGCAGCAGCAGCTGCAGGAGGAGGCGGTGGGCCCTGAGATGGAGCGGACCGTATTGGTAACTAGCATCTAGAGTTGGGTGTAGTGCATTGACAATGCCACCCACCTAGAAGTGTGTAATACAATTTTAGTGAATGGAGTACTGACAGGCAGTAGCAGCAACAGCAGAAGGAAGGGGCGGTGGGCCCTGAGATGGAAACTGGCATCTAGAGCTGGGTGCAGTGCATCATTAATGCCACCCAGAAGTGTACATCTTTAGAGAATGGAGTACTGACAGGCGCCAGATGCAGCAGCAGCAAGATGAGGAGGTGGTGCACCCTAGGACGAAGCGTGGACTTCATTGGTAACTGGCATCTACAGCTGGGTGTATTGCAATATTAATGACTCCCAGAAGTGTACAATTTTAGTAAACGGAGCACTGACAGGCGGCACCAGCAGCAGGAGGAGGCAGTGGGCCATGGGACAGAGCGGGAACTTTATTGGTAAATGGCACAAAGAGCTGGGTAAATGGTAAATGGCACAAAGTGCATCATCAATGCCACAGAGAAGTGTACCGTTTTAGCGAATAGAGTACTGGCGGGGGCAGCAGCAACAGCAGGAGGAGGAGGCGGTGGACCCTGAGAAGGAGCGGCGACCGCATTGGTAACTGGCATCTGGACCTGGGTGTAGTGCATCATCAATGCCACTCAGAAGTGTACAATTTTAGTGAATGGAGTAGTGACAAGCGGCAGATGCAGCAGCAGCAAGAGGAGAAGGTGGTGAACCCTGGGACGGAGAGTGGACTGCCTTTGTAACTGGCATCTAGAGCTGGGTGTAGTGTATTATTAATGCCACCCAGAAGTGTCAATTATAGTGAATGGAGCGCTGACAGGTGGCAGCAGCAGCAGGAGGAGGCAGTGGGCCCGGAGATAGAGCGTGGACCGCATTGGTAACTGGCATCTAGAGCTGGGTGTAGTGCATTGACAATGTCACCCACCCAGAAGTGTGTAGTGCAATTTTAGTAAATGACGTACTGACAGGCGGCATCAGGAACAGCAGGATGAGGCGGTGGGCCCTGAGATGGAGCGTGGACCACATTGGTAACTGGCATCTAGAGCTGGGTGTAGTGCATCATCAATGCCACGCAGAAGTGTACAATTTTAGTGAGTGGCGCAAATCCCCCATGAGAATGGACAGGGTCCATAGATTGAGAACGATACAGTGCAACAAATCAGTCTCCCACCTGTTCATTGCATAGTACCTTTTCATGATAAAATGCAAATTTTGAAAGCGCTCAGGGGGATAAGATCATTTTACCATAGAAGGCTATAGAATCTTACTTTTTTCTGATTACTGATTGGAAACCTCAAAGCAACGCAAGGCTTTTACACCCTTCTGTAAACAGTTGATTGCTCAAAATATCAGATTTGCATTGCTTTTTCCGGCGGTACTCAAAATATTCACACCAGATCGAGGATGTGTGGTGTTATCATATCTACTGTTCTCTTTTTTTTTTTCTCACCTCTTCCATTGGGGAAAAAAGGAAGTCCTTTGGCAGTAATACAATGTTTGACCTTTTTTTCCTCATTACCTCAGTTTGTTTTGTTTTTTTTTGAATGGGGGTCTGTGATACTCTACTTATACACCGTGCAGATTTTTTACTTAATATGCAACTATTCCTGGATGACGGATACATTTTCTCTGCATGGCTACTCGGCTGCTCAGCCGCTGCTCGGCTGGGATGGCCTTGCGGGGTTTTTTTTGAGTCTTCTTATTGATCAGCTATCCATCTTTCCTTATTTACCCCCATAACTATGTATAGCAACGTGGAATGTTGAGGGCCTACAATCTCCTGCCAAGCGTACAAAAGTTCTCTGTCACCTGAAAAAGTTACAAGCTGATGTGGCCATACTGCAAAAAACGCATTTATCCTCAACATTCTTCCACCTTCTACGCAAAAGCTGGGTGGGTAAAGTATGGGGAGCCTCATCCCAAAGCAGACGAGCAGGTGTGATCATATTGCTCCACAGGAATCTACAATACACAGAAGTAGCGAAGGGGTGTGATCCCTCCCAGGGTAGATGGGCCTCTATCACGTTACAATTCCCGGCTGTTTATGGACCCAATCAAGACAACAAGCTATTTTAATACTCAGTGTTAATTACTCTTCACAATCTACCGCACACATCGCTAGTAGTTGCAGGGGACTTCAATGCAGTACCAAATACCAAAGAGGTCAGACAGCCACCGCCCCAAAGACAAGGGGCCACCCAAGCCAACGACAAATATTTTAAATAATTTATCTCGTCGGCAGGCCTTGATGCATGGAGACACCTGCACCTGCTGGAGCGTGACTTCACACGTGTGGGCTGTACATTCCACGATGTCAAGGATCATCACTATACTGATATCGAAGGACATGCTTCTCAAAATTAAGGCTGCAGTTATACACATGTTGGTGATCACGGACCATGCCTTAGACCTATAGACCTTACGAACAGCTTCCTCCACAAAATGGATTTTGTATGGCGATTCCCAGGATTTTGGGCCAAGGATGAAAAATTTCAGCATCACCTGCAAAACTGGACTACAAATTCCATAATGGACAGCACAAATCCAACCCATATCTTTATTGGGACACGGCGAAGGCAGTTCTCCGAGGCAACATTATTGCTTATGTAGCCTCCACTAAGAAGACAACTTTAAGCAAGTATATAGAGCCTGTGCTGAGGCCAGACAGGTATATGTGAAATCTAAAACCTCTCTTTTGCCAGCAGATAAAGAAAGCTGATTACAAGCCAAACAAATGTGTGATCTCTGGATCAGCCAGTACGATTCTATTATCAGAACTTACCGGTCGGCTGATTTTTTCCGCTACAGTAACAAATATGGCAGAGTGCTGGCTAATCTGGCAAGGGGATTTAGGATGCCTCCCCGAGTAGTGGCCGTCAGAGATTCTCAACATGTGCTATGTAACTCCCCAAGGGACATTGCATCTGTATTTGCAACTTCTATGAAAACCTGTATACTTCAAAGGGTAGTAATGTGTCTTTGGGTCAGGAGTTTCTGAAAAAACTGACTCTCCCTAGACTTGCACCAGAGGAGCTAACTTACCTTAATTCAGCAATAACCAAGGGGAAAGTCGCTGCTGTGATCAAGTGCTCTGCTAATTGCAAGGCACCTGGCCGGGAAGGCTTGCCCTCCGAGTTCCTTAAAATTTTGGTGGATAAAGTGACACCCTCCCCCACAGCACTGTATAATACTTTGTTCTCCTCCTCTACTTTCCTTGATTCAGGTAATCTGGCCTTTATTAAGGTTCTGCCTAAAGCGCATAAGGATCCTCATGATATGTATGCCCTCAATTACTCTCCTTTGATCACCAGAATTTTGTTTAAATTGAATACATGTAAGAATCTGCCTTTATCTTTGATAGGTTGCTACCATCTATTAAAGATGATCAGTTTTGCTAGACTCCTATACCCACTGTAAAGAGCCTCGGAATTTTGCTGATTCTTGTAGTTAATTATTTTTGTACTTTTATTATGTTTTGTAGATGATTGAATTATGTTGAAATTAGTTGTACTCTTCTTATCAGTAACCTAGCATCCGCTTCCCCCCTTTTTGCCTTGAAACTCTTCCTTCCCTCCCTACAGCCATATATCTGTTACTTTGACAAAGATATCTTGTTCTAGGAGAACCACAAGAACATCTGTTATGTCTGCTAATTGTCTGTAGTCATGTGATCATGCACTGATCATGCCTTTGAACTGTTATATAAACTGTGTGCAAACAATAAAATTTTGAGAGTGATCTAACCACACATTAAATTGCGTGTGTTACACCCTTCCAGCGCTGTAAACAGAAGCTATCAGAAAAGAGGGAAATATTGATTCGGGATCAATGGGAAATCGCCTTAACACCCACTACAGACTTTACCCTTTCTTTTGAGACAACTCAGTTGTCCAGAAGCTTCACTCTGGCTCTATATCTTTTTTATGGCAAGGGAAGATCCCTCAAATGGCTAAGGCAAAATTAATTTGTTCCAAGGACAATCTAGGCATTACCTTACCTGACATTCGTATGTACAACCTGTGCTGCCTACTGAGACATGTTAAAGACTGGTGGCATGGGACATTTCACTGCACAGTGGTTATGCTTGTATCCCTATTAGTTAGCCCTTGGTCTTTACTGGGCCTGTTCAACAGTTCCTACTCTGATGTACCTTGTACTATTCGAAAAAATTACTATTTATGGACACTCTACTTGCATGGAGGGAAGTCAAAAAATTATATGGCTGCGGACTTTGGGCAACTATGGCGACCCCTATTTGTTCCACTCCGGGTTTCCACAGGGTCACATGCACCAAGCTTATAATTTCTGGGTTCAAAGGGGTGTCCAGACTTTGGCCCAATTGGTGGATGAGGATGAAAAATTGCTACCCTTTCATATATTTGGTATAAAATATGCTCCACCCACGCAGCAGTTTTTGTATTATCTTCAAGTGAAGTCTACCTTTTTTGAGAGGCAGGCTGGTTGCTCAGACCTGAGACTCCCCCTTCGGTATCCATGATCCTGAGAGCACCTCAATCAAAACACTCAATCTCACATATTTATCCACTGCTGATGGAACAGGTAACCAGTAAGCAGTGTTCTAAAATGTTTGTTCAACGCTGGGCATCTTATCTGGGTTGTGAATAGTGTTGGTCGAATAGCTCACTATTAGATTCATCAGCTATTCCCTCGAATAGAACACAATTATTCGGGTGGTCGAATGTTAAATTCAAACTCCATTAAAGTCAATGGGGGAAAAATTCGGTTTTTTTTTCAGGACTGTGTAGAGCTTCTACAGCCTCCAAACACATGTAAAAAGATACATTATAAAAGGATACATAAAAAGATACATATTAAAAAGATACACTATAAAAGGATACATAGAAAGATACATAATAAAAAGATACATTATAAAAGGATACATAAAAAGATACATAACACTAATACATACCCCTGTACTTCACATGAATATTAAAGAGCACCTGTCACATCAATATTAGGCTAAAGCTAGGTACACACTTCCAATAATTATCGTTAGAAAACGAACGATTACGACCGATCAATGATTAAGCAAGGTTAAAGCGTTTAACCTGAGGCTTTTAAAGCCCATGTTTGAAGTCCCCATGCATTCCAATAGGCTAATCTATACCAGGACGTTTCCTTTAGGCAGGTTTTGGAGCCTTATCTTAAACGTTGCTTGCAACATTTAAAAAACTAAAACGCAGAATAAACGCAAGAAAACGCTTGAAAACGCTAACCTTGAACTCAATGGAGGCTTTTACAAGCGTTTTCAAGCTTTTTATGAAAGCTTCCATTGAAAACGATGGGGGCTTTATTAAACGTTTTTAGCAGGTCTTTGGAATCTGGAAGCCCCCTTTAATAGGGGTGACTCCCAGATCTCCACCCCCCCACCCTGGGGAATGAGTACAGGGGGACATAAATCCCCTTACTCATTCCCTGAAAGGGTTAAAATATAAGTAAAAAATAGGACAAGGCTTTATTTAAAATTATTTTATTAATGTGTGTGAAAGTGTTAAGATAGGTGTAAAAAATTAGACAAGGCTTTAATGTTAAATTATTTTATTAAATGAGTGTTTTTTTCAGGTTATCCAATGACACGTTGATTCCCATGGCTGCAATCATGACATGAGCACAGCCATGGGACTCTTCCTGACAGTGGGGGATCCTGGGCACTAGGGGTTAAATGAGGACAAGGCTCTCCATTCACCCCTAGTGCTCTATGATTGGCTGAGGTTTTACCTTTCTCAGCCATTCAGCACTAGACTTGAATGGGGAGACTTGTGTCCATTCATCTCTAGTGCTCTGTGATTGGCTGAGAAATAGGAAACCCTGATGACAGCTCAAGCATCATCAGGATTTCCCTTATCTCAGCCAATCAAGGAGGGGAGCAATCAGCGGAGCTCTGCTATGCCGACAGCTCTGCTCCCCTGATTACTCCCGCAACCCTAGAGAAGCTCTAGTATGTGTTACAGATACAGAACATGTCACAGCTCCTCTAGGGCTGCAGGAGTAATCAGGGGAGCCGAGCTGTCACCATAGCAGAGCTCCGCTGATTGCTCTGCATCCCTAGAGAAGCTGTAGTATGTGTTACAGATACAGAACATGTCACAGCTCCTCTAGGGCTGCGGAAGTAATCAGGAGAGCGGAGCTGTCACTATAGCAGAGCTCCGCTGATTGATCTGCTCCCTGATTGGCTGAGGATAGGGAAACCCTGTACTCATTCCCTGAACAGTTAAAAGTAAAAATGTTTTAAACGCTTATGTAAAATTGCGGCAAATTCTCGGTAAACCGCGTCATAGGCATTTGTAAAAGATTTTTTACTGTTTCAAAATTAAGCTTTAAAACTCTTGTAAAAGTGCAAAAAATGCATATAAACATGGTAGGAACATTTATATGCATTTTTAAAACCGTTCATGTAGACCCAGCCTTAAAGAGGACCTGTCACATAAACATTAAAGAGCACCTGTCACATGAATATTAAATGCTGGGGGCGGGAAATACATAGTAATCTGCTTTTAATTTTTTTTTACAGTAAAATACACAGCTTAACATAAAATAAAAGTACAAATACATATTGTAGTGCACCAAGCATCATTACCCAGTGCCCTGATTTACATTTTGCCCACTACTGGCCCTGACTTTGATCTGACCTTTTGATGGCTTATAAATCACTTCCTGAATGTATTATTTAATCACTTTGTCTGCAAAGTGATGCAAATATTTTTATGATGCAGATCTTTTTATGCAAACATGTGCTGCTTTGTGTTTGCTAACTTTTTGAAATTTTTTGGTCATTTTTTTTTAATGCAAACATGTATGCTGCTTTGTGTTTGCTAACTTTTTACATTTTTCTATGCCAACATGTATGCTGCTTTGTGCTAACTTTTTGAAATTTTTTGCCAATTTTTTTTTTCATGTAAGCATGTATGCTGCTCTGTTTGCTAACTTTTTAATTTTTTTTTTATGCCAACATGTATGCTGCTCTGTGTTTGCTAACATATTACTTGCAACCTTCACACTATAAAAGCACATATCCTAAAATACATTTTTTATTTTGTTTTATGCAGGTACGCTGGACAACAACAAGGTGGTCCACACCTGGGGTTTGCAAGAAGCAGAAAGTGGGAACCTGTGACCAAGGATGACGTTTGGCTGTTTTGGGCTAGATGATCCTGCAGGGAGTTGTGGGCAAACCCATGCAGAAGTGGTACTCGTCCAAGAATAAAATCATTGCCACTCCATTCTTTTGCACAGTCATGCCAGAATACTTTTCCCTCATCATGAAGTACCTTCACTTCGCAAACAATGAAGAATTTGATGGGACTACCCATCCTGCACAAAAACTCAAGAAAATTTGGGAAGTGTCTCAAATGATTCTACAAAATTTCCAGCAAACCTATGTGCCAGAAAGAGATGTCAGCATTGACGAAAGTCTAATGGCTTACAAGGGGAGACTCAGCTGGGTGCAGTACAGTGCGTCAAAGAGGGCACGATTTGGCCTGAAGACCTATATGCTGTGCGAATCCTAATCAGGTTACATCTGGAATATGGTACTGTACACTGGAAAAGGGACACAGTTCAACCCCAGATACAGCCATTATGGATTGGCAACATCTTCAGTGCTAACATCTTCAGTGCAATCTTCATGTGACAGGTCCCCTTTATTATTCATGTGACAGGTCCCATTTATTTTTCATGTGACAGGTACTCTTTATTAGTGTATATATGTGTATATATATTTTCCTCTCCCTAGCCAATCACAAAGCAGTAGAGGTGATGAATGGAGATACATATCCCCATTGAACTTCTATTGCCCTGGTATCGCCTGAGGTTACAGCTAATTGAAGACACGTGCTTCCAAATAGTTGTAACCCCAAAGTTCTGTAGGTCCGGGGATCCCACAATGACAATATGATTCATAATGTCATTGTCGGATAACCTGTAAAAAATAAAAAATAAAAATAGTTAAAATAAAAACACACACTAATTAAATTCATTGAAGATTAATTTTTTTTTTTTTTTTAAACTTTTTTTCTCAATTTTTTGCAGTCGAATCCCATGTTTTTGAGTCTGGTCTATCTGAATTCGAACAGCCATATTCGGGTCGAATATAAGGACAACCTGAATTGGAACATCAACACTAGTTGTGAATACTCGGTTACTTTAGATCTGTTAGAGTCCAGTTGGGGAAGTGTACGAAAAATATATGGTGAGTGAACAATGGGAGGAATTGCAATTTAAAATTATACATAGAGCCTACTATGCCTTCAACATGAAAATTAAGCAGCAAGGGATGTCTGACTGTTTAACTGCATGTCCTAAATGCCAGTTATCCCTGGCTCCCTTAGAACACGCTCTATGGGACTGCCCCATAATTATGGCGTTTTGGGAATCAGTATTTTAATTTTTGGCAAAAGTTTTAGGGTATACTATGCACCTGCCCCCTCATCTGCCCTATTTTATACAGAAATGCCCCTTGAGACTGGTGACATGACTGGTCGTATAGAAGCACTTACTAAATTCGAACACGTCTTTTGGCGGCTATGAAAAGTATACTTAAACAGTGGTTGGTTCTGTCAGCCCCCTCACTCTCCCAATTTATTCAATATGTTCAATCGCTGATGGTCATAGATAAGACCGAAGCAGTACAACATTTGGACACCCACCCTCAAAGATTCTTTAAAACATGGATACAATATTTACAACACACACTTTCCTCCACACAGCTACAAGAGGTTATTGACCTCTTTAAACAAACAACTTGGTATGACCAGAGAGTGCCGTCTTCTCATTGACAAGTAACGACTGGCAGGTGCTACCATTTCTTCGGGTGATATAATCTTAGTGGGAGTTGGCCCTTAACACTAATTAATACGTATTTACTTTGACATCAACACCCTCTAGGTACTCCATGTACCTAGAGATGATGATGGTCCATGTCTCTAGACCATCCATAAGTTAAGGGACGTTCATTTTTGTACAATGGTTTTTAAGGCTGACAGCCCCCCCTGGTTAGTTGTTTGGTTTATTCCAATTGTTTTTTTGTTCTTATTTTGATACTATTACACAATAAACTTGGTAAGGAAATGACTTAACATACACGCTAGAACTAAAAAAAGAAAAAAAAGGGACAGGAATTGTTAATGATTATGCAATCATTTTTTTTCTTCTTTATTGTGTAAACCTGCTTATTGTTCCGGCAGGATGCTGGCTACATGTATGATTGCATTGTATGTGATGGTTCTTTTTTCTGTTTGGTATTTCCTTTTCATGTCAAAAAATAAATTTAAAAAAAGAAAAGAATGAGGGGTTCCCTGGGCTCATCCTCCTCCTGTCCCTCAATAGGCGCCAAAACATCTTTCTCCTCATCACCCACCTCCTCCTCTTCAAGTTCCTGTTGTTCCATCGCCCGCACAATGCCTAGAACGTGACAGCTCAAATGCGGGTTGGACGGGTCCTCTCCAGCAGCCCCAACATGGTCTCCTCCATCATCATCATCTTCCTCCTCCTCCTACTCTTGAAACTCCTGAAGCTGGCCAGTGTCCCTTCTTGCTCCTTCTGATGCTGGTTGTGCGCTATGAAATGTAATGTCACCCTCATCCTCATCCCCCATTTCTTCCCCTACTCTTCCATCACCACTTTCTATCAGGCCACACTGGGTATTATCAAGCAGAAAGATGATGGGTATGACATTGTTCCAGCCTGACCGCTCCCGACTCACAATGTTTGTGGCCTGCTAAAAGGGGCGAGTACCTTGCACAGCGTCTCCATCTGCAGCCACTGGTCACTGGTAAAATAGTTTAGTTGTGTAGCTGTCCCAAAAGCCCCACTCCCTCCATGCACCATGCTGACCAAGTAATGGCAGATGGCTAGCTTTTGCTCACCCAGGCCCTGGAGCATGTGCAGGGTGGAGTTCCATCTAGTTACAGTGTCACAAATGTCTATGCGGAGTTAGCCTCTGTTGGCCCTGGATCTTGCTAAGCACTGTGGCGGCAGTAGGGGATCGGCATACATGGCTGCAGATAGAGTGAGCCTGTGTCAGTAAGTCCTGGGGAGGTGCGGAGGAACTACCAGGTTCAGTACGTGGGCAAAGCAGGGCACATGTGTTATGCGGCCCATGCTCAGCGCGGCCACAAGATTGGCCCCATTGTCGCACACTACGTTGCCTTTTGTGAGCCAGGAGGGCATCAACCAAGCCTCAACCTCTCTGTGTAAAGTGGACAAGTGGCGGTGTGATTTTTCTCCCCCAAGGACCCCAATTTCAGCACTGCCTAGCAATGCATGTGCTTGAGGGAGCCATAGTGGTGTGCACGCTTAAGCACAAAGTCCCTTGCTGCTGGCCTTTCCGAAGGAGTGTCGAAAAGGGAGGGGTTGGCGGAGATGGAATGAAGAAGGCGGAGGAAGAGGGAGAGTACTGGGGTGGCCCATGCTTTACCACCACACCCCTCGGTGGGGGTACCCGGTGCTGCAATGCCTCTTGCAGACTACTGCCCACTGAGCTATGCAAGGCCTCCCAGCGAGCGATGAGGGACAGGTAGCGTCCCACTTTGTGCCTGGTTGTCCAGCTGTCCATAATGACGCTCATTTGGCTAGAGAGCGAGAATGCAATGCCTAGGAGAGGTTTCCCATTACATGTGCATGTAAACTGGGTACAGCTGTGCGGGAGAAGTATTGCCTGCTTGGTATATTCCACAATGCTGTACAGCAGTAGCTGCAATGCCAATAGTTTGCCTAGACGCGAATTGAGCTTAATTAGTCTTTTTTTGGTAGGGCCCATAGCCTGATGCCTTGTGCTTAACTCCGGTAGAGTGGGCTGAAGGGACTGGGAGCTAGGGGAGCTGAAGGGGTCACTGGAGTACCCATCTTGCAGCGACAAACGTCGTTTGATACCGCGAAACCTGCGGGCAGAAGCTGATACTTCACTGCCGCTAGAAGTCTGGCTGGCACCAACCTCCATAGACAAAGTAGCAATGACAGTTGGAGGTGGAGAAGGAGTCAGTGTTGGTGGAGGAAGTGAGGATGACATGTCTGCACCTCCTTCAAGAGAACGCAAATACTGCTCCCACTTTTGATTTGGTGTTCTTGTGCATGTAGGAAAGCAGAATGTGACCCAAATGTGATCCGGCGTGTCATCTGCGGATGTGCCTGTGGCACAGGATATAGATTGCTAGGCACCCGTCATCATGAAAAAAGACCACACTGGAGAGGCACGTGCAACCACTCTGTTGCTTTCTCTTTGCCTGCCTCTGCGTCTACTGGGTGACCTGCATCTGCTCCAACTCCACCTCCCCTCTACATCTGTTTCGAAACTGCTGCTAGCCCTTACACGCACCTGTGGTTCCCAGGTGACATCAAATGCAGCAAATGCAGCCACTGATCCAGAATCCTCACTCAGCACAGCATGTGCTGACCACACTCTCCAAGGGTCTCAAAGTCAGCCTCCTGCTCTGAAATTCGCAAATCCTCAGGCTGTTCGTCAAACAACAAGGAAGAGTCATCGGGATGTACAGGCACATTAGCCATGCTAACTCCTGTCTTTGCTCCTGTCACGGCTGTGCTGGTTGCTGCTGCTGCAGAAGAAGTGCCTGCTGCAAAAGAAGAGCCTGCTGCACTTGAGGCCCCTGAGAACCAGTCCACAATACCCTTCATATGACGTGGTTGTATGATTGTGTTCCGCACTTTTAATACATCTAACAGCGTACAGGTGCTCCGCACAAATCTCAGACCTGTTTGACCACTTGTGCTGCTGCCTCCAACAATTTGCTGCTGTCCTACAGTGGTGGACTCCCGTGGAGTATGCCCCCGCCAGATGCTGCAGGTCGCCTTCCCTTGCGTCTAATGCTCATCTTTTCCTTATTAGGTCAAGAATGCACCTGTACCAAACGGTGTCTTTGGTAAATAGCAACAGGTGTCAAACATTGAAATCCCTGTATTTTTTTTTTTAATAGTAGGACAGAAAATTTTTCTGACCAAACGGTCTTCTTTGGTAAATACGAAGAGCTCTCAAACACTAAAATATCTGTATTTTTTAATAGTAGAACAGAAATTTTTCTATAACAAACTGTCTTTTTTGGTAAATAGTAAGACGTATCAAACACTGAAATATCTGTATTTTTTATATAATAGGACAGAAATTTTTTTTAACAAACGGTCTTCTTTGTTAAATAACAATTTTTTTTTTTTTTTTATATAGGTAGGACAGAAATTTTTCTGTAGCAAACTGGCTTTTTTTGCAAAATAGCAAGAGGTTTCTAAACTGAAATATGTGTAATTTTTTATAGTAGAACAGATTTTTTTCTGTACTAAACTGTCTTCTTTGATAAAAAGCAAGAGGTATCAAACACTGAAATATCTTTTTTTTTTTTTTTTTATATAGGTAGGACAGAAATTTTTCTGTAGCAAACTGGCTTTTTTGCAAAATAGCAAGAGGTTTCTAAACTGAAATATGTGTAATTTTTTATAGTAGAACAGAACTTTTTCTGTACCAAACTGCCTTCTTTGGTAAATTACAAAGGTATCAAAGTCTGAAATATCTGTATTTTTTATATAGTAGGACAGATTTTTTTTTTACCAAACGCTCTATTTTGGTAAATAGCAAGAAGTATCAAACACTGCAACATTTGTATTTTGTTTTATAGTAGGACAGAATTTTTTTAACAAACTTTTTTGGTAAATAGCGGTATATCAAACACTGAAATATCTGTATTTTTTATATAGTAGGATAGAAATTTTGTTTTACTAAATGGTCTTCTTTGGTAAATAGCAAGAGGTATCAAGCACTGAAATATCTGTATTTTTTTTTTAGTAGGACAAATTTTTTTTTTTACCAGTCTTCTTTGGTAAATAGCAAGTGATATCAAACACTGAAATAACTGTATTTTTTATATAGTAGGACAGAAATTTTACCCAAATGGTCTTCTTTGGTAAATAGCAAGAGTTATCAAACACTGAAAAATCTGTATTTTTTTATATAGTAGGACATACTTTTTTTAACAAACTTTTTTGGTAAATAGCGGTATATCAAACACTGAAATATCTGTATTTTTTATATAGTAGGATAGAAATTTTGTTTTACTAAACAGTTTGCTTTGGTAAATAAGAGGTATCACACACTTAAATATCTGTATTTTTTTTAATGTAGGACAGAAAATTTTCTGTAGCAAACTGGCTTTTTTGCTAAATAGCAAGAGGTATCAAAGATTGAAATATCTGTATATTTTTGGAGTAGGAGAGAAATTTTTCTGTAGCAAACAGTCTGGTATAGAGCAAGAGCTATCAAACACTGAAACGTGTTTTTTATACAGTAGGACAGAATTTATTTTTTAACAAACTGGTATATTTGGTAATTTTTTTTACCAAACGGTCTTCTTTGGCAAATAGCAAGAGGTATCGAACACTTAAATATCTGTATATAGTATGACAGAATTTTTTTTTTTTTACCAAACGGTCTTTTGTGGTAAATAGCAGGAAGTATCACACACTGAAATATCTGTTTTTTTTATAGTAGGACAGAATTTTTTTTTAACGAATGGTCTTCTTTGGTCAATAGCAAAAGGTATCAAACACTGAAATATCTGTATTTTTTATAGTAGAATAGAATTTTTTTTTTACCAAACGGTCTTCTTTGGTAAATAGCAAGGGGTATCATACACTGAAATATCTGTATTTTTATTCTTTGGTATATAGCAAGAGGTATCAAACACTGAAATATCTGTATTTTTTATAAAGTAGGACAGAATTTTTTTTTACCAGTCTTCTTTGTTAAATAACAAAAGGTATGAAACACTTAAATATCTGTATTTTTTTATATAGTAGGACAGAATTTTTTTAACAAACGATCTTCTTTGTTGAATAGCAGGAGGTATCAAACACTGAACTATCTGTATCTTTTTTTAAAGTAGGACAAACATTTTTCTGTAGCAAACTGGCTTTTTTTTGCTAAATAGCAAGAGGTATCAAACACTGAAATCCCTGTATTTTTTTTTTAATAGTAGGACAGAAAATTTTTCTGACCAAACGGTCTTCTTTGGTAAATACGAAGAGCTATCAAACACTGAAATATCTGTATTTTTTAATAGTAGAACAGAAATTTTTCTATAACAAACTGTCTTTTTTGGTAAATAGTAAGACGTATCAAACACTGAAATATCTAAAAGCGGTACATTGTTTTTCATGAAAATTTATTTTACAGTATAATATAATAGTATGAGTATAATAAAGTTTGAAACACAAAATCATGTAAAAATAACAAATTGAATAAATTAAAAATCTATATATTAAAAAAAAAAATATTTTTTTTTTTTTTAAAATACATATTATACTTATACTATTAGGTATACTGTAAAATAAATGTTCTTGAAAACAAGGTACTGCTTTTACACATATAAATTCAATGTATTGCATTCAATACAGTTATTTTGTATTGAATGCAATACAAATGAATTTTGAATTTCCCGCCCGCCCTGCCGGCAACGTACACACGCACCGACGTCACCGGGAACTCGACGGTGACTCATCGAAAGCAGAAGCCGGCCGGAGGAATAGAGAAGAAGACGGAGATCGTGGCGATGGATGATGCGGGACGCCAGCAGATCAGGTAAGGCTGTATTTACTATTACCTTCCAAAGGATTACCTAACCCGAGTGTGACTCGGGGTTACCGCTTTTAGCAACTTTTTTCATCACACTCGGGGTTACCTCTAGGGAGGTTAAATACGTTTTTGCCTCTGGTAATCAAAAGAGAAATGTGGCATATTGTACATTTGACTTGGATTCACATACTAATATTTCTTTGAGAGACTTTTTCAACAAAACAAGCTTAGAGCCATCACTGTTGTTCTGATCACAGGCAAACCAGTGCTGATAGAATTGTGCTATAACTGTTGTACAGCTGTGCTCATTAGGGATGCCTCTGGCATTCTCATGAAAATTTCCTCGAACTTCCGATGGTTCCACGAAATTTCGGCGAACCGATTTCACTAAATCATTGGAAGATTAAAGAAAATTATAACAGGAGGATTCACAGGGGACTCACAGGATTCCCTGGGAATCCTCCTGTTTGCTATCCCGGGGCACTAGAGGTTAATTAAGCCGGCACTGCATTCATTGATCAGCACAGCCCGCAATCTTTTTAAAATTTACACCAGTCATTCGGTAAGGGATAATGGGCGAATTTGCTGCAAGATCGAGTTTTAAAAACTCACTCGCTCATCCCTAGTGCTCATAAATTTACATGTCCTGGTAGAATTTGTAGGATGGATGTGTACCATTTTATAGGACAACATGAGTGATTAAGCAAAACACATTTCGCTTACTTTTAGTGGGATCCAAATAAACGAAAAACTATCAAATAATAGTCCAACCATTGAACAAGCCATAGCAATAGGAAAAAAAATAAACAAAAAAATACCCTTAGTTCTTAATATTGTGTGTTGCCCATTTAACATCAATTATAGCATGCAGTCTTTTTTAATAGTTGTGGATGAGGCTCTTGATTTTCTTAGGTGGAAAAGCTTGACATTTTTCTTGGCAAAAAACCTCCTGGTCCTAAAAGTTCTTGGGTTTAAGATCTCTTCTAAGTGTTTTCTTAATACTAAGGTCAAGAGACTGTAATGGCCATTCTACCACCTTCACTTTTTTTACTGTAGCCACGAAAGGGCAAACATTTTGTATTTCAATATTTTTATTGAGTTTTTAACAATACAATTTTGACACAAGAATAGAAAAACAAAGACAAACAGGGAACACACCAAAATTACAGAGGTGAATTGAGATGTTGCCAATAATGAACATCAGGTAATAAAAACAAGACATAGAAAAAAACAATGAGGCACTTCACATAATTACAACATATTTATATAAGCAAAAAAAAGAAAACAACAGAGCAGTGGGTCACAATTAAAGATTATACTATACCATAGAGACTCAGAAATGATAAAGCAGTAAAGTAAACTAACCCAAAAAAGTTACCTCAAATAAGAAAAACACTGCAATTACAGTATGAAAATAGGGAAGAGGAGGGAAAGGTTGTGAGGACTTTGCAACCCATATGTAAACCTCTAAGGATCATTTATTAATTAGCGTTAAAAGAGATCCAGGGTTCCCAGATATCATCAAATTTATCCAGGGAATTTTTCAAAGAGTGAGTGAGCCTGTCATTAATCAAGACCCAGTTAATTTTAGTAAAGATGGGATCTAGAGATATTGTGCTCGTTTTCCAGGCTTTTGCTAAAGAGATTCTTCCTTTCAAAAAAAGCTTATCGGTTTTCCAATTAATAATTACAAACATTGGTAAAATAAACAACAAGAAGGGAAAGGGGACATAGTATATGGGGGTCATCAAAAATAATTATTATTTCTTAACTGTCCAAACTAGCTTAGATTTCAATATACAAATGAAGCTACAGAACTATTAACTATTTATTGTTATCTACAAAAGGTTTATTCAAGAGTTGTTATAACCATTCTTCAAATGTTTCAGGTCCCCTTACTCTATATCAGAATTGTCAGGAGATTATTCCTGCCAAAAGAATCAATTTAGCCAGTTTTAACCTTTTAACTAAACTCAATTTACGAAACAGGGCCCCATCCGAGGAGCTAGGGATCTCGGTCTTTATTATCCTGGGGATCAATTTAAATACCCCTGTCCAAAAGCAAGACCACCAAATATGAATGATAGTGCCTCTGGTGTCACAACCCCTAAAACATAGTGGTGAGGCGGACAGAAAAAATTTTGCTAACCTATCTGGCACCGGGTACCATCTCAACGTTACCTTGTTGTTGGCTTCAACTAGCGCATAGTGTAAAAGGGCGGGGCAATGTATAACCCCCCTTGATTTTTTTCTTTATCCAAATAGGAGCTTCTATGGACCCACAAAATTTATCAAGACCTTCTATTTCCACGTATTGAGGTTGGGCTTCTTGCACTGTACTCAGAGAGAATTTGAGCCACCACATAGTAGTATTTAAAATTGGGAACTCCCAAACCCCCATGTTTTTTAGGAGCAAGCAATTCTATTCTTTTTTTTCAAGCCCAGATAAACCTTATTATTTTAGACTGAATAAGTGTAAGATCCCTCTAAGATACCTGAATAAGCAGGGTGCGGAAGAGATAAAGGATGCAGGGTAACACATTTATCTTAATGGTTGCTATCCATCCCAACCAGGATGGAGGTGAGTGAGACCAATGCTTCAGGTCCGCATAGATCTTTTTAAATAGGGGAGTGTAATTGGTCCTGTAGAGAGTATTGTATGAGGGAGTCAATTGAATACCCAAATACTGAAGAGAGCTCTCATCCCAAATAAGCTCAAAGGTACTTTTGAGAGTTTCTATCATCTCAATCAGAGATTGATGTTGAATGCCTGGGATTTGGATCTATTTACCTGCAGCCCGGAACATTGGGCAAACTCATCAAAAAATTTAAACAAGTTGGTCAGCATAGTTATCAGCGCTGTAACATACATTAATATGTCATCAGCAAATAAAGCACATTTGTGCTCCACCCGACCACGGATTCTGGTTATCACTAGAGATGAGTGAATTTCTCAAAAATTTGATTTGGACGGTTCGCCGAATTTTCCGAAAAGATTTGCTTCGATCCGAATTTATTTGTGGCGAATCGCGTTAAAAAATGTCTATTCCCAGCCTGCAGAGAGCCTTGAGAGTGGTGTAGAACACTGTGCCTTGCAGTAACACTTAGGGAGTCTGCTGTGGTAGTGAAATAATACTGTGAGTCAGTATGACATGCAGATGACAGGCGTCGCTATTAGAATCACTGCACACTTCACTTATTTGGGCAGTCACGGGGCCAAACTGACTCAAGTATGAACTCAGCCTTACAGGTCCATGTTAGCGTCAAGAAGAAGCGCACTCTTTTTACACCCTTGTCAGCTGATTCCACAAAGATGTCTACAGAACCTATTCTATTAACCGCCCTTCCTCTGATCCATCAGAACAAAAACCCACAAAAAACGGATCCTGTCTATGGAGTACCTGCCTTCACTCGGTCAGCATTTTCTCAATATTCCATCAGTATTGCTAATGTCAAAAAAAACAGGAGAGGATCCAAAACAGAGATGACACATGAATGGAATATTTGCATGTCTTCTGTGTTTTGTACCCACTCCTGCTTTTGGCTATCAAATCATAAGCCAATTCTGATGGGACCATACAGGCCTTACAGCTGTTACACAGACAGGATCAGTTGTGTGTCTCTTTTTTTCTTTCTTCTGACAGATCAGAAGAAGGGTCAAATAAATAGTGATGTCATCCAGGCCAAAAAGGCAAAATAGCGGCCCAGTCATGGAGTGGGGAGGGTGAGAGAACAGCTTGAGAAGCCCCCAGAGTGGCACAATGACATAGTGGTGAGGTAGAAGCAGCATGAGGAAACCACAAAGTGGCCCAATGACAGAGTATGGAGGTGGCGGCAGCATCAGGAGTAATGTTGATGTTCGAATTCGGGTAGACCCGACCCGAAAAACACGGGATTCGACAGCAAAAATTTGGGAGGAAAAATTGATTGCTCTGCTCCCTGAGGAAAGGGAAAGCCTGATGACAGCAAATGCATCATCAGGATTTCCCTTTCCTCAGCAAATCAGGGAGCAGAGCAATCAGCGGAGCTTTACTATGCTGGCAGCTCTGCTCCACTGATTGTTTCTGCAGCCCTAGAGGAGCTGTGACATGTATTCTGTATGTGTAATACATGTCACAGCTCCTCTAGCGCTGCAGGAGCGATCAAGGGAGCAGAGCTGTCAGCATAGTAAAGTTCTGCCGATTGCTCTGCTCCCTGATTGGCTGAGGAAAGGGAAATCCTGATGATGCTTGAGCTGTCATCAGGATTTCCTTTTTCTCAGCCAATCACAGGGCAGTGGGGATGAATGGGCACAAGTCTCCCCATTCATCTCTAGTGCTGAATGGCTGAGAAATATAAAACCTCAGCCAGAGCACTAGGGGTGAATCGAGAGGCTTGTCCTCATTTAACCCCTAGTGCCCTGCAATCCCTCACTGTCAGGAGGATTTCCAGGTCTCTGTTCATTGCAACCCTGGAAATAAAACCCTGTCATTGGGATAACCTGTAAAAAAAAAAAAAAAAAGTTTAATTACACAAACACACACATTAATAAAATAATTTTAAATAAAGCCTTGTCCTATTTTTTACTTATATTTTAACCCTT
>NC_092863.1:26672826-26676452 GCF_032062135.1 Pyxicephalus adspersus
ATCTTTTTATGTATCCTTTTATAATGTATCTTTTTACACCTGTTTGGAGGCTGTAGAAGCTCTACACAGTGCTGAAAAAACCCGAATTTTTCCTCCCATTGACTTTAATGGTGTTCGAATTCGATGTTCGACGACCCGAATAATTATGCATTATATTCGGTCGAATCGAATAGTGACCTATTCGACCAACACTAATCAGGAGGCCACAGAATGGCACAACGACAGTGTGGAGATGGCAGCAGCATCAGGAGGCCACAGAGTGGCACAATGACAAAGTCTGGAGGTGGCGGCAGCAGCAGCATCAGGCAGAGGCCACAGAGTGGCACAATGACAGAGTCTTGAGGTGGCGGCAGCATGAGTAGGCCACAGAGTGTCACAATGACATAGTGTGGAGGTGGCGGCAGAATCAGGAGGCCACCGAGTGGCACAATGACAGACTGTGGAGTTAGCGTCAGCAGCAGCATCAGGCGGAGACCACAGAGTGGCACAATGGCAGAGTCTGGAGTTGGTGACAGCATGAGGAGGCTACAGAGTGGCACAATGGCAGAGTCTGGAGGTGGCGGCAGCATCAGGAGGATACCACAGAGTAGCAAGGTGACATAGTGTGGAGATGGCAGCAGCAGGAGGATACCACAGAGTGGCAAGGTGACATACTGTGGAGATGGCAGCAGCAGCATCAGGAGACCACAAAGTGACCCGGTGACAGACTAGGGCGGTGGGTGGCAACCTCAGTACCCGCTGACGAAGGTGGGTGAAAGAAGGAGCACTTGGCATCTGATGTGTGGCATTAGGCGGGGACTTGACTCCGAGGGGCTCTTGCTTCTGGCTCCAAGCACCCAGATCATGCCGGATGCGACCCGCTCTGAGGACAGTGACAGGTGGGGAGTTTGACTGGGGTGGTCCACCTGTTAAACGGTAACGCAGGTGTCCTAAGGCAAGCTCAGGGAGAACAGAAACCTCCCGTGGAGCAGAAAGGCAAAAGCTTACTTGATCTTGATTTTTAGTCTGAATACAGCCCGTGAAAGTGTGGCCTCTTGATCCTTCCTACTTTTGGGTTAGGAGCAGGAGGTGTCAGAAAATTTACCACAGGGATAACTGGCCACAGAGTGGCACAATGGCAGAGTCTGGAAGTGGCGACAGCATCAGGAGGCTACAGAGTGGCACAATGACAGAGTGTGGAGGTGGCAGTAGCATAAGTCCGCCACAGAGTAGCACAATGACAGTGTGTGGAGGTGGTGGCAGCATTAGTAAGCTACAGAGTGGCACAATGACAGAGTCTGGAAGTGGCGGCAGTATCAGGAGGCCACAGAGTGTCACAATGACATAGTGTGGAGGTGGCGGCAGAATCAGGAGGCCACCGAGTGGCACAATGACAGACTGTGGAGTTAGCAGCAGCATCAGGCGGAGACCACAGAGTGGCACAATGGCAGAGTCTGGAGGTGGCGGCAGCATCAAGAGGATACCACAGAGTAGCAAGGTGACATAGTGTGGAGATAGCAGCAGCAGCAGCAGCATCAGGAGACCACAAAGTGACCCGGTGACAAACTAGGGCGCTGGGTGCCAACACCAGTACCCGCTGACGAAGGTGGGTGAAAGAAGGAGCACTTGGCATCTGATGTGTGGCATTAGGCGGGGACTTGACTCCGAGGGGCTCTCGCTTCTGGCTCCAAGCAGCCAGATCATGCCGGGTGCGACCCGCTCTTAGGACAGTGACAGGTGGGGAGTTTGACTGGGGCGGTCCACCTGTTAAACGGTAACGCAGGTGTCCTAAGGCAAGCTCAGGGAGAACAGAAACCTCCCGTGGAGCAGAAAGGCAAAAGCTTGCTTGATCTTGATTTTTAGTCTGAATACAGCCCATGAAAGTGTGGCCTCTTGATCCTTCCTACTTTTGGGATAGGAGCAGGAGGTGTCAGAAAATTTACCACAGGGATAACTGGCCACAGAGTGGCACAATGGCAGAGTCTGGAAGTGGTGACAGCATTAGGAGGCTACAGAGTGGCACAATGACAGAGTGTGGAGGTGGCAGTAGCATAAGTCAGCCACAGAGTAGCACAATGACAGAGTGTGGAGGTGGTGGCAGCATGAGTAGGCCACAGTGTGGAACAATGACAGAGTCTGGAGGTGGCGGCAGCATCAGGAGGCCACAGAGTGGCACAAGGACATGGTATGGAGGTGGCGGCAGCATCAGGAGGCCACAGAGTGGCACAAGGACATAGTTTGGAGGTGGCGGCAGAATCAGGAGACCTCAGAGCGGCAAGGTGACATAGTGTGGATATGGCAAAAGCAGCATCAGGATACCACAGAGCAGCAAGGTGACATAGTGTGGAGATGGCAGCAGCAGCATCAGGAGACCACAGAACGGCACAACTACAGAGTGTGGAGGTGGCAGCAGCATGAGTCAGCCACAGAGTGGCACAATGACAGAGTTTGGAGGTGGTGACAGCATCAGGAAACTACAGAGCAGCAAGGTGACAAAGTGTGTAGATGGCAGCAGCAGCATCAGGAGACCAAAAAGTGGCACAATGACAGAGTGTGGAGGTGGCAGTAGCATCAGGAGGCCACAGAGTGTCACAAGGACATAGTGTGGAGGTGGTGGCAGCTTCAGGAGCCCACAGAGTGGCACAATGACAGAGTCTGGAAGTGTCGTCAGCATCAGGAGGCCACAGAGTGGAACAATGACAGAGTCTGGAAGTGGCGGCAGCATGAGGAGGCCACAGAGTGGCATAAGGACATAGTGTTTAGGTGGTGGCAGCATCAGGAGGCCACAGAGTGGCACAAGGACAGAGTGTGGAGGTGGCTGCAGCATCAGGAGACTACAGGGGGGCAAGGTGACATAGTGTGGAGATGGCAGCAGCAGCATCAGGAGACCACAGAGCAGCAAGGTGATATAGTAGGGAGGTGGCAGCAGCATGAGTCAGCCACAGAGTAGCACAATGACAGAGTGTGGAGGTGGTGGCAGCATGAGAAGGCCTCAGAGTGGCACAATGACAGAGTTTGGAGGTGGCGGCAGCATCAGGAGGCAACAGAAAGTCACAAGGACATAGTGTGGAGGTGGCGGCAGCATCAGGAGGCCACAGAGTGGCACAATTACAGAGTGTGGAGGTGGCGGCAGCATCAGGAGGCCACAAAGTGGCACAATGACAGAGTCTGGAGGTGGCGACAGCATCAGGAGGCCACTTAGTGGAGCAATGACAGTCTGGAGGTGGTGGCAGCATCAGGAGGCCACGGAGTGGCACAAGGACATAATGTGGAGGGGGCGGCAGCATCAGGAGACCACAGAGCGGCAAGGTGACATAGTAGGGAGGTGGCCGCAGCATTAGTCAGCCACAGAGTAGCACAATGACAGAGTGTGGAGCTGGCAGCAGCATGAGTCAGCCACAGAGTAGCACAATGACAGAGTGTGGAGGTGGTGGCAGCATGAGAAGGCCACAGAGTGGCACAATGACAGAGTTTGGAGGTGGCGGCAGCATCAGGAGGCCACAGAAAGTCACAAGGACAAAGTGTGGAGGTGGCGGAAGCATCAGGAGGCCACAGAGTGGCACAATTACAGAATTTGGAGGTGGTGGCAGCATCAGGAGGCCACAGAGTGTCACAAGGACATAGTGTGGAGGTGGTTGCAGCATCAG
>NC_092863.1:26676976-26678618 GCF_032062135.1 Pyxicephalus adspersus
ACATAGTGTGGAGATGGCAGCAGCAGCATCAGGAGACCACAGAGCGGCAAGGTGACATAGTGTGGAGATGGCAGCAGCAGCATCAGGAGACCACAAAGTGGCACAATGACAGAGTCTGGAGGTGGTGACAGTATCAGGAGACCAAAGAGTGGCACAAGGACTTAGTGTGGATTTGGTGGCAGCATGAGTAGGCCACAATGTGGCACAATGACAGAGTCTGGAGATGGCGGCAGCATCAGGATGCCACAAAGTGGCACAATGACAGAGTCTGGAGGTGGCGGCAGCATCAGGAGGCCACAGAGTGGCACAAGGACAGAGTGTGGAGGTGGCTGCAGCATCCGGAGACTACAGGGCGGCAAGGTGACATAGTGTGGGAATGGCAGCAGCAGCATCAGGAGACCACAGAGTGGCACAAGGACATAGTGTGGAGGTGGCGACAGCATCATTAAACTACAGAGAGGCAAGGTGACATAGTGTGGAGATGGTGGCAGCAGCATCAGGAGACCACAGAGCAGCAAGGTGACATAGTGTGGACATGGCAGCAGCAGCATCAGGAGACCACAGAGTGGCACAACGACAGAGTGTGGAGGTGGCAGCGGCATGAGTCAGCCACAGAGTAGCACAATGACAGAGTGTCAGAGTGTAGAGGTGGTGGCAGCATGAGTAGGTCACAGAGTGGCACATTGACAGAGTCTGGAGGTGGCGGCAGCATCAGGAGGCCACAGAGTGGCACAAAGACATGGTGTGGAGGTGGTGGCAGCATCAGTAGGCAACAGAGTGGCACAAGGACAGAGTGTAGAGGTGACTGCAGAGTGTAGAGTAGGTCACAGAGTGGAACAATGACATAGAGTGGAGGTGGCGGCAGCATCAGGAGGCCACAGAGTGGCACAAGGACAGAGTGTGGAGGTGGCTGCAGCATCATTAAACTACAGAGCGGCAAGGTGACATAGTGTGGGGATGGCAGCAGTAGCATCAGGAGACCACAGAGTGGCACAAGGTTAGAGTGTGGAGGTGGCGACAGCATCATTAAACTACAGAGAGGCAAGGTGACATAGTGTGGAGATGGCGGCAGCAGCATCAGGAGACCACAGAACGGCAAGGTGACATAGTGTGGACATGGCAGCAGCAGTATCAGTCGGCCACAGAGTAGCACAATGACAGAGTGTCAGAGTGTAGAGGTGGTGGCAGCATCAGGAGGCCACAGAGTGTCACAAGGACAGAGTGTGGAGGTGGCGGCAGCATTAGGAGGCCACAGAGTGTCACAAGGACATAGTGTGGAGGTGGTGGCAGCATCAGGAGGCCACAGAGTGGCACAATAACAGAGTCTGGAGGTGGTGGCAGCATGAGTAGGCCACAGAGTGGCACAATGACAGAGTCTGGAGGTGGAGGCAGCATGAGTTGGCCACAGAGTGGCACAAGGACAGAGTGTGGAGGTGGCTGCAGCATCAGGAGACTACAGAGAGGCAAGGTGACATAGTGTGGGGATGGTGGCAGCAGCATCAGGAGACCACAGAGTGGCACAACGACAGAGTGTGGAGGTGGCAGCGGCATAAGTCAGCCACAGAGTAGCACAATGACAGAGTGTGGAGGTGATGGCAGCATGAGTAGGTCACAGAGTGGCACAATGACAGAGTGTGGAGGT
>NC_092863.1:26679612-26710785 GCF_032062135.1 Pyxicephalus adspersus
GGCAGCATCAGGAGGCCACAGAGTGGCACAAGGCCATAGTGTGGAGGTGGCGGCAGCATCAGGAGACCACAGAGTGGCAAGGTGACATAGTGTGGAGATGGCAGAAGCAGCAGCAGCAGCATCAGGAGGATACCACAGAGTGGCAAGGTGACATAGTGTGGAGATGGCAGAAGCAGCATCAGGGTACCACAGAGCGGCAAGGTGACATAGTGTGGGGATGGCAGCGATGACAGACCGGTGACAGACTGGAGCGGTGGGTGGCAATACCAGTACCCGCTGATGAAGGTGGGTGAAAGAAGGAGCACTTGGCATCTGATGTGTGGCATCAGGCGGGTGGCAGCATCAGAGTAGTAGCTGAGGCAGGTACCCAGAAGAAACCAGTCTCTTTTGTCAAGGTGTGGGTCAGGCGACATGGATCATCAGATGCATCAGGCATTGGTGGGTGAAAATCCTGGCTGATCTACGCCTGATTCATCTTGACAAAGGTCAGTCAGGCGAGTTCTTTTTGCGATGCCACACTACTGGCCAGGCAGGACAGCTTTTCCAGAGCCAACTTGGCCGATTGCGGCCACAAATCCACTTTGGTTGCCCAATAGTCCAGCGGATCTTCAACGACGGCTGGCAGGGTGCACTCCAAGTATGCCACCACCTGCTGGTTCAGGTTCTGCTCTATGTCTAGCTACTGGTGGGTAGTTTCTTCACTATGCGGGTGCAGAAAGCTGCTCATCAGCGACTCTAGACTCAGGCTGCTGCTGATTGAGCTGGTAGTGTTCCTGCCACCCCACCCCTCCACAGCAGCCATGGCAGTGGAACGTGAGTGCAGAGGGCCCCTACGGTCAGACCTGCGAGAGGTGGACGATGGTGCAAATAGACAGCAGCCAATTGGCTACATAGGATGTCTCTGTAGCAGTTCAGTTTGTCCTCCCTCTCAGCGGATGTAAAAAAGGTCCCCATTTTGGACCGGTAGCGAGGGTCCAACAAGGTGGAAAGCCAGAAGTCATCCCTCTGCCGAATGGTGACATTTCGGCTGTCACTGCGCAAGCAAGTGAGCATGCAGGGGCCATTTCTGCGAGCGACTCCCTGCTTCCATCTCCACTGCATACTGCCAAGGTGTGTCCGGGTGCTCTGCCTTGTCTTCCTCATCTCCCTCTTGCTCCTCTGGCTGCTCCTGCTCCTCCTCTCCTGTCACCTGAGTAGAAAAACTTCCCATTTCGCTATACATTGCCTTTGATCCAATGTCCTCCTCCTCCAGTTCAGCCCCCACAGGGCTCATGTGGCCGTGAGATCTAGGCACCACGTCTCCAGTCCCCTGACCAGGCAGATTTACCAGCATCTGTTCCAGGAGATGAAGTAGTGGAATGACGTTGTTCATCCCGTAGTCCTGGCGACTGACAAATAACGTGGCCTCCTCAAAGGGCCTGAGCAAACGGCAGGTGTCACGCATAAGCTGCCACTGGCTGACATCAAAGTTACACATGGGAGTACTCCTATCCGCTTGGATCATCAAGAATTCATTGATAGCCTTTCTCTGTATAGTCGGTCCTACATATGGAGGGTGGAATTCCAAGGGGTGGAAACGTCACATATCAGCCTATATTGGGGGATGCCGTTCTGCCGCTGCAGCTCAAGGAGGGTGTGCTCTGCGGTGTACAAGTGGCTGAAGTCCATGCAAAGTTTCCTGGCCATTTTTTTGATGTCTTGCAGATTGGTAGAAGCTTTCAGGAACCGCTTGACAACCAGATTGAACACGTGTGCCATGCAGGGAGCATGGCTCAGCCTTCCTTGACGCAGCGCAGACACAATGTTCTTCCCGTTGTCGGTCACCATGGTTCCGATTTTGATTTGTCGCGGTGAAACCCATGATTCAATCTCTTGACGAATCACTCCGTTCCCCCAGGCAAACCAGGTGCATGTATTGTCCCTAACTGTAGTTACAGCTCCACACGTCGGCGCTGCCATGCACTTTGGCAGACACCGACAGGCTCAAGGACTGGCCAACCTTCTGTTCCAAATATTTGTGCAAGGCTGGTACTGCCTTTTTTGCAAAGAAATGATGGCTTGGGACTCTCCACTTCCAGCTCGGCACAAGCCATCAGTTCTCTGAAAGGTGCTGAGTCCACCACTTGGAAAGGGAGGGACCGCAGCACCAGCAACTTGGACAGGAGCACATTCAGCTTCTGCGCCGTTGGATGAATGCACGCATACTGTTGTCTCTTGGCAATCACTTCGGTGATCGATTGCTGACAGAATGACTGATGAGGAATAGGAGGAGCAGGAGCATCTGGACCAGCAGAAGATGGAAATGACAGCTCCCTTCGTCTGAGGTGGTAGAGCCTTGACTGCCTGAAAGCCGGTGCGTGCCACTTGGTGATGCAGCGGTTGCTGCGGCAGGCTGGACTACCACATCGGAGCCACGGTTCTCCCAGACCACTTTATGGTGACGCTGCAAATGTTTGTTTTTTTTAAACTGAGTTTTTATTGAACATTTTTCATATACAGAGATAACAGAAAAAAAAGGAAAAATACAAGAAAAGAAGAAAAAAAGAAGTTAAAAGGTCGTAAACATAATAAGTAGGTAGATGGGGGGAGGGGAAAGGAGTGGGGAAGACAAACAAGGGTAAGTGGGGAGCTCACAGATACACAGGAACAGTGACATATTAAACCTGTAGACTGGTATAGTAGGCGTCCCAGAGTTCCCACACCTGTTCAAATTTCGCAACCCTGTTCCGAAGGAGAGCAGTAAGGTACTCCATCAGGCATATATCCTGGATGCGAGCGTATAAATCCTCTAAAGAGGGAGGCAGTCTGGATTTCCATTTGGTGGAAATAAAAGTGCGAGCAGCTACCAGAATATGTGTGATGAACTTACAAGTTGGTTTAGGAAGACGCATAAGGGGCAATCCCAGAAGGTCGTGGAGCAGGTCAAGGGGAAATCGTTGTTGAGTCACCTCCCCAGTTAGCTCATTGACTCTCCCCCAGTAGCCCTAAATAAGGGGACAAGACCAAAAAAAATGTTCGAGTCCCATGTGACCCGCAGTGCCAACAAGCCCGATCCACATCTGGAAACAATCGGTGCAACACAGCTGGCGTTGGATACCATCGGAACAAAATCTTGTAAAGATTTTCTTTATAAAGCGTACATATTGAGCTTTTGTTTGCTGCTTCCCATAGCTTGGACCACGTATCCCTCTCCAGGGTATAGCCCAAAATATCCCCTCAAGTACACATGTATGCAAATTTACCAGACACCTCCCTTGCTGGCTCATGAAGAAGGCGATAAATAGAGGAAATAAGGCCCTTGGAGTACGAACCCCCAATACAAATTCTCTCAAAGGGAGTTATTTCAGTAAATCTGGGCACAGATTGGAGTGATTGGACATAATGTCTAATCTGTACATAGGCAAAAAAGGTGGTGCGAGGGAGATCAAATTTTTCCTGCAAGTCTGGAAAGGAAAGCAGTCTTTTTTCCACTGTGTGTAATATATTTTGGAGCTGAAAAAGCCCTTGGTCTTGCCGTGGCTGCCACATATTTCTAGATAAACTGTCAGGTATCAAAGGGGTTTGTATAATGGATGTAGGCACAGAGTCCCGAGAGGAGAGACCATATTTAGATTTGTATGTTCTCCATATATTCCTCATAAAAGCCATCGGGGACAGCAAATACCTCTCGGGTATTAACCAGGAGGAGCTCCAAAGCATCAAAGCATCCATTGGGATGTAGTGGGGAAATCCAAGCTTCCTCCAACTTCCAACATTTACTGGGGGAGACTAACATAGTGCAGGAAGGCAAGTAACAAAGGTGTCTCGCCACATAGTACTTACCCAGGTCTGGAGCCCCCAGACCTCCAAGTTCTTTAGGTGTACAAACCACCGATTTGGAGAGTCTGCGACGTTTATGAGCCAAGATAAAGTTTAAAATGCTAGCCTGTAACTTTCTCAGGGTCAGGAGAGGAATCCGAACCGGGAGGGTTTCAAACAAAAATAGGAGCTTGGGTAATAGCATCATCTTCACTGACGCAATTCGCCCCAAGAGCGACAATGAGTGTCCCTTCAAATTATTCAAGTAATTATTTAGTTCCCGGAACAATAGGAGGGAAGTTACAAGTGCACAGTTGAGTGTATGAAGCTGTGATTTGAGTGCCCAAATAGTTTAAAGAGTGCTCCCGCCACATAAAAGGATAGCTAATTTGTAACGCTGAGAGTTGCGCAGGCGATATATAAAAAGATAGAACCACGGTATTCGAGGAGTTTACCTTATAACCCGAGACAGTACTAAAGGCATTAGGTTCAGATCACAAATTTAGGAGGGTGGTGGTAGGTTGTGTCAATGTAAGAAGTACATAATCCGCATATAATGAAATTTTGTAGGAGGAATCTTTCACTGTAACACCTTGAATATTGGGATTGGATCTGATTCTCTCCGCAAGGGGCTCAATACTAAGAGCAAAAAGTAAAGGTGATAGGTAACAGCCTTGACGCATCCCGTTCTTAATGGGGAATAGTTTAGAGGAGGCATGAGGCAACTTAACAGAGGCCGCAGGGCAACTGTAGAGGGAACGTATTGCTCTAACAAAAGATCCGGAAAATCCCATTTTGGTAAGGGTAGAGAACATAAATGGTCACCTAAGCCGGTCAAACGCCTTTTCAGCGTCTAAGCTAAGTACTAGGGAAGGAGTTATGCGTTTGTTGAGGATATCAATAACATTATTCACTCTCTGAGTGTTATCGCTTGCATGGCGGTATGGTATGAAGCCTGTTTGGTCCCCATGTATAAGAAATGGTAAAAGTTTGGAAAGCCTATTTGCCAAAATCTTAGAGTAAATTTTAAGATCCGAGTTCAACAGCGCTATAGGTCTATAATTAGCACAATCCATTGGATCTTTACCCGGTTTGAGAATCACAGTTATATGGGAATATGACATAGTAGGTGGGATAGGTTTACCATGGAGAAAGTCATTGAACAAATCCACCAAATAGGGGAGGAGATTTGGCAAAAAGATTTTATAATATAAATACGGTAAACCGTCTGGGCCAGGTGCTTTATGCGAAGGGAGGTGAGAGATGACCTTTGATATTTCCTCCTCAGTAATGAGTTTATTAAGGTGCTCCAAGTGTTCAGCTTGTAATGTGGGGAGAGTCAACTCAGCCAAGTAGGAGTCTATACTGGATTGCAAAGTTGGGCCCATGGAGCCTTGTGTCTGGTGCACCGTACGATATAACTGGGTATAATATTGCTCAAACTGGTAGGGTATTTGGTACGAGTCATACCTTAGTGTTCCCTGTTCATCCTTGATTGCCATGGGAGAGGAATTAATTTGTGCGTCCCTCAACTTGTGTGCCAAGAGCGTATCTGCTTTGTAGCCTTTATAATATTATCCAGCTGACCTTCCGAAGCTCCAACGCCCTCAGTTTGAAGCGGAGGGAGGCCACCCTACACAGGAGGCCCAAGGATGGATTGCAAGTTAGTTTTACCTCCGCAATCCGGAGTGCCTGTTCCATCAAGACACGCTGCAGTTTGGAGTTCTTTTTAAGGCGAGAACTCAAGGCCACATAATGACTCCAGATAACTGCCCTATGGGCCTCCCAGAGGGTGGAGGTGTGCATTAGAGAGCCTTTATTTTCATCAAAGTAGTGTTGTAGACCTGTAGTAAGGGACATTTTAGTGTCCTCATTCTTGAGGAGGAAATCATTCAATCTCTAATGGCACCGTTTAGTTCTGCCAGGGGCGAAAAAAACCTCCAAGGGGATTGGGGCGTGGTCTGACCAGGAAATGGGATGAATAGCAGCAGAAACACTGTTCCTCAACAGTGGCAAGTTAATAAATATATAATCAATGCGGGTATGTGTTTGATGAGGGGGAGAGTAAAAAGTAAACTGTCTGCTTGTGCAGTGTTGAATTCTCCAGCTATCATAAAGCTGGTGATGTCTAACCAATTGTCTAAATAATTTAGCGTGCTGCAACACTATAGGAGGTGGAGATGGTGTAAGCATAGACAGTCTATCTTGAGTCGGGGAGAAGATGGAATTAAAATCTCCCCCAACAATGAGATAAGTGTGCGTAAACTCCTCTATGAGGGCCAATGTCTTAGCAAGAAACCTGGCCTGTCCTTGATTGGTTGACAGGTTGCCATGTAAAATAAGGAATCTGCCCTCCGGGTCCACAATTGAGCGAGTGGGAGAAAATTGAAAAGAATTTTTAATCAAAATAGCAACCCCTGCTCTTTTTTTAGATGAAGAGTTGGCTGCATGAGCACCCGGGTAAAATTTAAATGCGAAGTTAAAGGTGCCCGAGCTCTCAAAATGCGTCTCCTGCAGGAATATAATATCCACCGAATGGCGTTTAAATTACCTGAGTACTAGATTCCGCTTAGTATTGGAGTTTAAACCACGCACATTGAGTGATATTATTTTAGTAGCCATCAGAATATATTATCAACTGATCGCTGCTTAGACCGCCGCATAGCCCAGACAAACAGGTAGGAGAATTGGTCATGAGCTCCTAGGTACATACAAGAGAGCAGGAAAGAGGTAAACACTTAAACGATAATAAAAAAAAACACAAACCAAGTCGAAGCAGTCGCGTGTTAGCGACCAGGGGGTGCTTGTCACCCGCCGGTCCCCGAGCCTTTACCAAGGCACATGGGGAACAATCATGTCTGGCAAGTACACAAACACTCCAAGAGGGGAGAAAGATTCAACGGTCGCCAGGACTACCACCAGAGCACCAGTGTATGATCAGAAAACTGCATGGTCGACACCGGCTGTTTGAGCAGTGCAATGGACCCGGGAAGGGGTCCCCCAGTCCACTCAACTAAGCTGGGCTCGGCGTGAGATCCCCCCAAGGGGTCGTAGGGCATGTAAAACATATCCATACAGGGCAGGGCTTTACAACAGAAAAAAAAACTCTATGAATGATGATATAAACAGGGAGACAGCAGTGACCGCCAGCTCATCCGCAGATATACGGATGAGCAGGAGGTCAGAACAGTCCGACTAAAAGTAACATTCCCTGAGAAAGAACACCAACTATAAACTACAATGTCATTCAAGTAAGAGTTCACAATAATAAACCTGAGCAGTAGGAGAATCAGTAAGCAATCACCAAAAAGTGCACGAACTTCAGTCTCAATGGCATAAACTAGACAAAACATTGGCAGGAAATATCCGTCCAAAGATAGAGGAAGCAGCACACGCAGAGGTGAGCAGCAGTAGCATAATAAGCGGTAAAAAGGATGTAGAAGCTGAGCCCAATCAATGCTGTCCGCTGTCCTGAGGGAGTGGGGACGTAGAAGAATGCTGGATCCTGTGCCTGGGACGCTTCTTGGAAGTGGCCACCTGCCAAGGTAAGGATAAGACAGGTAGAGGTTCCTCGGGTTCCCAACCTGGAAGATTAGGTTATTAATTCCCAAATCTCAGCAAAAGGACGACAAGTCCTCCGCGTAACACAAGACAGCAGACTTCCCATCATGACGTGCTGTCAGGCTGAGCGGAAAGCCCCACCTATAGGGAATGCGGTTATCACGCAGAGTGGTTAGGAGTGGTTGCAGGAGGTGTCTCTGTTGCAAAGTGTGCCAGGATAAGTCCTGAAAGAGCTGTAATGGAGCCCCATCAAACTCCAAATTGTGCATGTTCAGTGCTGCAGCCACAATTTCATCCTTCAATTCTGCCTCTGCGAGGTGACAAAGAACTTCTCGGTGCCGCAGGGCCGAGGCCGGCTGCCTCGAGGCCCTGTAGGCCAAAAGAATGCCAATCTCCTGTGAAGGAGGGCGCCCCAAGAGTAGGCCCCGGACCCTGATATTATTCCTGCGAGTTTTATTGCCCATATCCTCCAAGTGGCAAGAAAGAGCTCTAATTTTCAAGTGATAGTCACTGGATCTACGGGTGAGAACCTCATTATCCCCCTTGGCCTGCTGTAGATTTTCATCTATATCCTCCACTTTTCCAGCTAGGGAGTGAAAATCAGCACGCAGGATAGCAATAAGTTGCTGAAAATCAGCTTTGGTGGGTAGCATTTGCAGATGTTGGTGCCATGGGGGGTTCCAAGAGTCAGCGCTATGTCCTGGGTCCTCGTTTGCGGTGTGAAGGGGGGTCAATTGGTATGATAGTCTCAGCTGGGGGTTTCTCTGAGGAATGGCTACGAGTGTATGTTGAGGGGTCCAAAGGGGGAAAATCCTCTCTGCTCAGGCTAGGTGGACCAGGATTGTGCAGTACTGGGGTTTCTGTGGGCATCCCCCCCACCGGAGAGGAAACCGCCCCAGGTCTAAATGCTGCTGGCAAAGTATCATCTAAATGAAATCCCTCCACTAAGAGGCACGTCTGGGGAAGATGAATCCCCTGAAGAGGGAGAATGACTCACCCTGGTATTCTCTTCAGCTGCTGGGTCCTCCGATGCAGCCCTCTGGGAAGCCAGTGCAGGCAGATATGTGCTGGGAGAGGAGCCTTCGATCCCCGCTGCAGCCGGCTCTCGGGCAAGATGTGATCATTTCTGCTGCGCTCCATGTGGCCTGTGCTGAGGAGGAAGCCGGCGTCATCTTGGATTGATGAGGAGCCCCCTTAGTGTCCCCGATAAAAGCCATGATCAGGGGCTGAGACCTCGGTGGACGCTGTGCTGGGGTGGGGGGAAGCTTCCCCCCGTTAGACTTCTTGCCCATCGTTGGGGTGAGTATATGCCCGCTGTGTGGGAAAAACAGTCCAGTGTCTGTGGAGCTGGGATCTCACGCGGCCATCTCCGGAGACCGCCAAGCTGTGACGCTGCATATGTTGACACAGGGCTGTGGTGCCAACATTGGCACCCTGGCTACTCTTCACCTTCTGCCACACCGCCAAGTAGGTGATTTTCCCCCCAACAATCCGCACTGACTGCTACCGCCGCTACCTCCGTGAACCCCTGCACCACTACTTCCTGGGCAGGTAGGCTGCTGCGAAGCAGGTGGTCTACCCCAGGCACGTTTGGCTCCCGACCCCCCACTGCTGCCACCCTGCTGACTACCAGCCATGCTACCACCTTGCTGGCTGAGCCGCTGCCTCATGGGCAAGCTGCCACCCTCTTTTCCTGATGATGATGAAGCCCCTTCTTCACCCGGCTCCCAAGTGCGATCAGCTTCATCATCATCGAGTAAGTGTATGCACGTCACTGATGCCCTCCTCAACGGTCTCTGGGTAAGGAGCCTGACCGCTCGCAACACCACCTCCAACACCACTCTCCTCATCACTACTCGCTTGCCTAGTGGAGAAAGCGGGGGATGTCTCCT
The DNA here is from genome assembly GCF_032062135.1 of Pyxicephalus adspersus. Classification (NCBI taxonomy): domain Eukaryota; kingdom Metazoa; phylum Chordata; class Amphibia; order Anura; family Pyxicephalidae; genus Pyxicephalus; species Pyxicephalus adspersus. The sequence goes on from NC_092863.1 coordinate 26,688,864, forward strand.
CCAGATCTTGGCTGGGCAGTAGCTGCTGACTGTCCTCTACTAGCTCCTCCTCGCTGTATATTGGAGCTGAGCCCACAACATACAATACTTCTGCCAACTAAGGGTTGTGTCTGACGAACCCACTGACTGTTGGCTGGGGGTGTCTGATGTCACTTGGGATGAAGTGGATGACCGGGTTAACCAATCAAGAATCGCTGGGTTGCTGGTCAAGACTAGATGACACCGGGAGCTCGGGCCTCTCGCTGCGACTCCTGCTGACGCGCACCCTTACTCTGCTGCGACCTCTGCCTGCGCCAGAAACATTTAGGCCTCTGCCACTCCTCTGTGCATGGCCTGCCACTTCTCTGCCTGACATACTTTTACTTGAAATAAATAAATTGAAAGGAAATAAAAACACACCTAAAAGCGATGAATATATTTTTATTTTTGTACAGAAATAGGCCACTAAATGCTTTTACCACAAATATCTGCAACAGTGAACTGCATATATATTTTTCTTTTTGTACTCAAATACGTCACTAAATGCTTTCACCACATATACCTACAGAAGTGAACTGAGAATATATTTGTATTCTTGTACTAAAATACATCACTAAACGCTTTGACCACAAATAACTGCAACAGTGAAGTGCGTGTATATTTTTCTGGATATATAAATTGATGGAATGACAGAGCTGTATAATGGCTATTTGGATCCTCAAATAATCTTTCCCTGCACTTGTAAATCGCTTTTCTAGCACTGTCCCTAGCGCCTTCTGACGTCTCTCCCTGCACTAAGATGCTGTGAAATGATTCCTCTCTATCCTTTCCCCGCACTTGTAAATCGCCTTTCTAGCACTGTCCCTAGTGCCTTCTGACGTCTCTCCCTGCACTAAGATGCTGTGAAATGATTCTTCCCTATCCTTTCCTGCACTTATATATGTTTTTTTTAGTTTTTTTTAACACAATCAGGTTTTTCCTAACACTCTCCCTAGCGCCTGCACACATCTCTCCCTGCACTCAGAATGCTGTAAAATGTCTTAATCCAAGATGGCTAAGGCTATTTAAAGGGGTGTGACATCACAGGGCTGGCTGCTGATTGGCTCTATGCATGGCATTATGGGTCATCCTGCCTTTCAAGAGTTCCTTGCCCCATGTCCTCACACGTGTAGCTGCCATTTTATAAAAAATTGCGATTGGTTTCAACGAATCGCAATGAAATTCGGATTCGTTGCAAATCAAATTTTTTCTGAAATTCGGATTGAATTCCACGTCATCAGCTTCGATTCTTTCATCTCCAGTTATCTCTAGTTATCACAGGTAACAATGGCTAGAGGTTCAATTGCCAGTTGCCTGGTTTGGGGATCACACTTATGTAGGCTCTATTCATGTCACACCTTAAAGACCTTCTCTTAGGTAATTAAAGCAGCTGACCAAGAGTGGCATTAAAATGGAGGCAAAGGTCTTGTAATAGAGGTTAGAAAATCCATCCGGGGCCAGGTGAGCTTCCTGTTTTGAGCAATTTAAGAACTTTACCCATTTCCTCAGTTGTAAAGAGTTTCTAAAGAATTTTATTATGTTTGGGCTTCAATTTTGGTAATTTAACTGTTTCAAGAAAGGAGGCAACCCTTCTGTGGGGAACTGGGCCTGTGGAGTTGTATAAAGTTTTGTAGAAAACCTCAAAAACAGCTAAGATTTTTTTCCGGGTTTTGTGACAGCCTACCGTCCCTGAGTTTGATTTTAGGATCTTATTGAATTTTGGGTCTGGGATTCAGTTTATTGACTAAAAGACTTTCTAGTTTGTCACCCTAAAGGAAAAATTTGTGTGAAGCCCATCTCAAGGATTTCTCTGCCCTAGTAGTTAAAAGGAGAATAATCTCCATGCGCATTGATTCTAACAGTGGTTTTAAGCTGTTTTGCGGATCCATTTTGTGCTGCAGTTGTAATTTATGATACTCTTTGAGTTTATCCTCATTGGGTTTATCCCGTGCTTTCTTACACATAGAACCTATTCTAATGAGTTCACCTCTAATGTATGCCTTATGGGCCTCCCAATTATTAGCTGGTGATGTTATTAATCAGGAAGAAGCCCTTTAATATTCCTTCAACTTCCGCCTGGGTTACAGGATCAGAGAGAAGGCTACCATTAAGCTGCCATCTAAACCCGGGTCGTTTCCCTTGTAAGCCTGTTAAATATACAATAACTGGGTGATGATCTGACCATGGAGTGGACAAAATGCGAGCTCTTTGCACTACAGGTACCGTGTGTGATTGTACAAAGACATAATCAATGCTAGAGTATTGATTATGGGCAGCAGAAAAATATGTATAATCTTTGGCCAAGGGATTCATTTCCCTCCAGATATCAATGAGATCAAATTGTTTCAAAAGGAGGAAGAGGCTGTGACTCTTTATTGGGGGATTTCTCTAAGTGTCAGACTTACCTCTTCCTCACTAAAGCACAGACGCCTCTCTCCTGCACATGGGGGCAGTTCTGACTCTGGGCTTGCCTCTGTTTTCAATCTTTATCAATTCCATCCAATTTACTGGCCAATCAGAAAATAGCCTCTTAACCATCTCTGGCTTTTTAGCTAGCTCACACACTGCACTCAGGGTTCATGCAACATGTCTCCATTGTGCCGAGCCCCTAGTTCTGTTGAGCTAGTTCCTGGTTACCTGGTGCTTAATTCAGTGTTTCCTCTGTCCAGCTCTTGCGTTAACCACTTGTTGTCCAGTCTGTTGGTTCCCAGCCAACTTCCCTGTGCAGTTCCAGTGTTCCTGTCTGTCTGTAGATATCCCTGAGTCACCTGTCTCCTGTGTTCCCTGTGCCCACAGTGGCCCCTGTGTCACTGGTGTCTGTCTCCTCGATTGCAATCAACCCCTGGCGTGTCACCTGACCTCTTTTGTTTGCTGCCTGCCGCGACCCTGGCCTTTCTCGACTATCTTTCTGCTTTTTGATTTGGTACCGTGTTTTGCCCACCTTGCCCAAGGACTATTAAATTGCAGTTCCTCCACTTGGTTATTTAGCAATGATATCTCTTTGGAATTCTGGGAAACCCTGGAAATTGTTTTATCCATCCTTTTCTCAAAAACATCAATTCTGATGCCCAGACTTATGTCTGTATTTCAGCTGAAGGGGCTTGTGGGTTTTTCTTTGTATCTGTAACAAGTTTGAATGCCTGTGGCTGAAATCTTGGTTGGTCTACCTGACAGAGCTGGATAAGAACAGAACCCTAACCTTTTCACTTTTTTTTAGAGTTAGAACGCTACTAAAAGGCATTTTCAAAACTTTTAATACTTTTTAAATTCCTTTTCTGAATGATACAATTCAACAGCGTTTTTTCATAGGTCCATCCACGGTTCTTTTCCTTTCCCTATGGCTCTGTATTTCCAGCAAAGTCAGTGCAGCTCTAAATTTTAACTATTATATACAAACGTGAATTTAAGTTAAAAGTCTCTCCTAGACCCTCCTACTTGTGTGCATCTTATCAGCCCCAACATTCATGGGTATGCAAACTTTTGATCAGATCCATTTGAATCATTTCAGTTATCATTATGATTTAAAAATGACACACAAAATTATGGAATAGATTGCTATGTGTGAGCCCACTCCCTAAGTAAAAGGAACATTTTCTGCCTAATCAGTTACATTTTCTAAACAATGGCTAATATTTCACAAATTCTGCTAGGGTAAATATAAACTAATGAGCACAACTGTTTTTTTTTTTTTTTTTTACAAAGGAACAAATATACTGTAACGAAAGTCAAATTGATATATCTGCATATTTTTTGTGGGTCAGTAATTCAGAAGCTCTGAAATCAAGAGTCTCCAGCTAATATTGTAAAAAATGAAAACAACAATGGGAGCTTACATACCTGAGACAGTATGAACCCTTTTTAAGCAATTTATTGCGATTTATCAGTCTATAGAAGAGATGGCTGACAGGCAGCATGAGACCTTATCTAGGACTGAAGGAGACAGGTCAGGGGTGGACAGATAGATTTGAGTGTCATCAGCATACAGATGGTTCTGTAAGCCTAAGGAGTTTATGAGACTACCGAGAGAGGAGGTGTACAGAGAAAAGAGAACCAGACCAAGGATTGGCCCTTGCGGAACATCAACAGGGAAGGGAGTTTGAAAGGAAGAATTACCATTGAAAGAAACAAACCAAGGGAGAGCAGTGTCCTTGATACCAATGGAGCTCATGATTTGTATTAGAAAGGGGCGATCAACATGTCAAAAGCAGAGAAAAGATCAAGGAGAAGAATGAGAGAAAAGTTGCCTTGGGACTTAGCTCTGATGAGGTCATTGGCCACTTTAGTAAGCGCTGTTTCAGTGGAATAGGGACCTTGAAAGCCAGACTGGAAAGGGTTAAGGAGAGAGTTGGTGCTCAAGTAATCAGTGAGTCTTTTGTAGACAAGGCATTCAGAAGAAGTTTGGAGACATGAGGGAGGAGGGAGATAGGATGGTAGTTAGAGGGTAGGGAGGGGTCCAGTAAGGGTTTCTTCAGGATAGGGAGAATTATGGCATGTTTAAAAGCAGTGTGTAGATACCAGTAGAAAGGGGGAGGTTGAATATTTTGGTTAAGGCGGGGGCCAGGGTGGAGGAATGGGCACAGTAGATCAGAGGGAACTGGGTCAAGAGGACAAGTAGTAGATGGAGGTGATGAGAGAAGAGAGGAGACTTTGTCCACAGTAACAGGGCTGAGGGAGGCCAGTGATGATTTACAGGTGGAAGGGGCGGATATGGTTGGTGTGGCTCGGTGAGCAGAGACATCATGTCTGATTTTGTCAATTTTCTCTCTAAAGTAGGTGGCAATGTCTTGGGCAGTGAAGGTTGTTGTGGGGGGAGCAGGTGTGGGGTTTAGGAGGGAGCCAATCGTTGAGAAGAGGTTGCGTGGGTTGGAAGCTTAGGAGGAGATGACAACAGAGAAGTAATTTTGGTGACAGGAGTTCAGTGTTTAAGCTTGGCTTTGTAGTCCATGAAATCAGCGCTGAGGCCAGATTTTCTCCACTTGCGCTGAGCTGCACGAACAGTCTTTTGTAGCTGTTTGGTGTGATTGTTGTGCCAGGGTCAGGTGTTGGCAGGGCGGGGGTAGCGAAAGGTGGCAGGGGCAACTTTATCCAGAGCAAAAGAAAGAGAGTGGTTTACCTGGATGGCAGCTACATCTGGGGAGGTGATTTTGGAGAGAGAGGGGGTTAGGGACACAAGGCAGTTTGAGAATAGGTTGTGGTCAAGGTTACGGAGATATCTCTGCCATTGACCAGGTCTGGGGTGTGGAAAAGGGGGGCAAAGTTTGATAGGTTGAAGGTGATAAGGTTGTGATCAGAAAGGGGAAACGGTGAGTTGTCAAGGAGGGTGAGGTTGCAGAGTTTTGAAAATACCAGAGCTAAAGTGTGTCCGGCGATGTGTGTGGGGCCATTGATGTTCTGAGTCCAAATGAGGAGGTGATGGAGAGCATTTTGGCTGGGGAAGGATGATTGGGTTCATCCACTGCAACATTTAAGTCATCGAGGATGAGGATGGGCAGGTCATGGGAAAGAATGTGTGGGAGCCAAGAGGCAAAGTTATCCAAAAATTGTGATACTGGGCGGGTGGGGGGGGGGGGGGGGGGGGGCGGCAACCAACAGCAACAATGAGGAGTAAGGGGCTGAAGAGACGGACAGAGTTGACTTCAAAAGAGGTGAAAATAACAGAGGGCGGGGTAGTAAGGACTCTGTATGTACAGTTAGGTAAGAGAAAAAGACCCACACCACCCCCTACTTTGTTGCCAGGTCTAGGGGTATGTGTGGAATGCAGGCCTCCATAGGAGAGAGCAGCAGCAGAGGCCGAGTCAGAGGGGGAAAGCCAAGTTTCAGTGAGAGCCAGGAAGTTCAGAGATTTAGAAAGGAGAAGGTTGTGTACGGAGGATAATTTATTGCCAACAGATCTGGCTTTTCATAGACTGCCAGGGAAAGGGGGTAAGAAATTATGGATAGGGTGAATGGGAATGAGGTTAGGAGAAGGGAGTGTGTTGCAGAGAGTGTACAGAAGGGAGAGGCTGTGGGGGGGACCAGGGTTGGGTGAGATGTCACCAGACAGTAGCAGTAGAGAAAAAAGGTGCAGGAGCAAAGCAAGAGAAATCAGGAGAGTGAAGGAGCAGACAGACAATGAGTTATCAGACTCGGGAGGAGAGGGAATAGTGCCAGAAAAAAGACTGCAGAGTGAATAATACATTTTGACAGATAATTGTGAACCATATGAGTCCAATACACAAACTGAAATCTTTAAGAGCAGGTCCTGTAATATGTGTGGTAGTAGCTTTTAAACTTGTTGAGATCCAGGATTAGGATGAGTCATCACAGGAATGGCTTGATGAGGTAGCAGTTCAAAGTGGCAGCAGCAGAGGATGTGTTGGAGTCCAGGTGGATGAATCAGTCAGAGGCAGGAGATGGGAGTTGCAGAGTATAATTAGTTTTCCAAATCTGTTCTAATTCCTGGTTGAATTCCCTGGATTAAATCTCAAAGCACTTAGGTTTGGGCACATGGCCTTGCCTGTTGTTAAAATAGAATTGCTTTGGGCCCTGGATATGGATGACCTGATGGGAGTAACAGGGAATTTTGGATATCAGTTGAACCTAGGTAGGGGAGGGGATTGGCAGGTCAATAAAATCAATTAACACTAAACTGGGACAAAAGGATGGGGAACAGATAGTGCTATGGCCAGATTCAAATTTGCGCAATAAATTGATCTGAATTGAACAGCATACCATAGACAATCATGGGGAATTGGATACAGAATGGGGATAGCCGTCAGATTGAACAGCATACCATACCATTTAAATGGTTACTTCATAATATAAAGGAACTGAGAGATACAGAATTGAAAGCATTAGCATAGAGAAATGTTATAATGTATACTATTTTAGGGTGAAAATAGTCAGACATCCAAACGCAGGTATACACAATTCTAACATGGTTAAAATTTCTATCTTTAACAAAAGGCATTTTTTAGCCCAAGGGTGTTCAACCTATGGCCCGTGGGCCACATCCGGACCTTCTGATTCCCTCCTGATTCTCTCTCTGTTCTTTCTGCTCATTGTCCTTCGGAGGATGCACATCTCCTGTTACTCTAGAGATTGTGCTACCAGAAAAAAGGAGCTTGCTAAGAATGGTCAGTGTTAGCTCCCTGAGAGTGGGTGTATACTATAGACCTGGAAATCAGCTGTAGCAGCTCTCCGGCCACCTTGTACTGAGAGATAATCTCACCCCTTGTGCAGCAGCAGCATGAGAGCTGTGTCTGTGTCCACGCAGCTGTCATTACCCCTATGTATAAACCTTCATATCTCCTACACTAATTATGATGACATAATTATCATGACATTTTCAGGGTACTGAGGGGACCCTGAGAGCTGTTACTAAACTATTTCAGCCCTTAAACACCACAAGTTGTCAGATATGATGTCACAAGCAAAAAATCCTAATATCAATCAGTAATATTTTCAGATTAGGGGGACTGTGTTAAGACCAGGGTCCAAAATTTGCTTGCATGTTGGGGACCCCCTGGGGCAACTCTCATGGCAATGAACATTAGGGCACTGCCAATATGGGTATACCATGTTACCCTGTCACACATAGCTGGCCACTTACCTTCTGTGAACCCCAGGTGGGGAACTCTTGTGGCTAACCTTTCTTCACAAAACCTGTATCAATCCTACCATACCATGGTGCCCTGTCACATATAAATGTCAGCTTGATGTTCTTTCAACCACAATTTCTCCTGAAAGGGGAACTGTAGGTATATTAAAATGTAGGATAAGTGAGGGACTCTTGTAGCTAACTGCCCCTAAAAAATTATTGCTGTGGCACGATCACAAGATAGGAAAAACTGTAGCTTTTATACAATGCTACCCTGTCACACATATCTGGCCACTTACCTTCTGTGAACCCTATATTCTCAGGAATAGGGAGATGTAACAACCTAAATATGTAATGGTAAGAACATGCCCCCTTTAGTTATCTGTCCCATGAATTGCATTTCTCTGGAAGTATTCATTGCCGAGATTTTAGAGTACAAAGAAGGTTAGCAGCTCCCTATAACTGACAGGACACATTGTATGGTGTAGTTTCTGCTCTTTAGTACAGGATCTGATCTTGTACCCACTTTATTACCTTGCCACACGATATAGTTTTTCTGATGCACACAACCCCTAGAACGCAATATGATTTGGGCAAAAAATGAAAAAAGAACCGGGCATTGTAGTTATCATTCATGTGTATGACCAAATTTTTGGAGTTCAAGTGCAGGTACTGGATTCCTACCAGCATGTTTTAGCTCTGCCACCAGATGGTATCAACCTAGATATTTTAGTCTGTGCAAAACCAATGCTGTCTACCAGGTGGAGTGGCTGGTATGCATGAAGTACACCTCTGGCAGGAAATCACACGTATCAGTGGCTACTACAGTAACATTGAAAGCTGAATTGACTCACTAGGCTGTTCAGTTGTACTGTAAGTTATTGGTAGGCATTGACTTTGAGATGTTAGGGATTAAGCTCTGTGCAGATTAGCTGAGCACAAAAAAGGGGTGGAGGGTTAAGGTTAGGTATCAAAAAAGAAGAAGTTAAGCACCAAGAATGTGAACAGGTAAGGTTAAACACAATAGGGCTGGATGATAACATTAGTTAGGCACCAGGGAAGGGGGGGTTAAGGCTATGCACCATGAAGATCGGGGAAGGGGGGAGGTCAGGCATCAACTCAAGGGGTTTTAGGTTATGCTCCAGGAAGGGGTTAAAGAGAAAGATGGAATTTTAGCACTCACAATCTGACAGGGTAGGAAAATCCCACAGAACACTACTTGCCCCCATGCATTTTTATTCAATACTGCCCTTAAAGGCATTCAGCAGCAGTTACAGGCAGTGTGCTAGAAGAAGAATGATGAAAGAAGGTCATCCTTTTTTTATTCTGGGTGCAGGAAGGTAGCACAGACAGCGGCATGAGCAGGGAACCATGAGCTTCTGAGCAAGTTGCCAGCAGAGTGAAGCAGAACAGTGTGCACTGAGCATTCACAGTAATTTGTAGGATTACAATGTGTGTTTTTATGGACACTAATAAAAACATAATAGACATCACATTTGTTTATATGTTCATGGGTTGTCCTTGAATTTACAGATGGTTGACAACACAATCAAGAGAGGATTGTAGTGTTAATGTGTTGAGCTGTGATGAAAAGCATTATTGTTGCTTGCTGCTGTCACTGAGGCTCATTGTACGGGTGTATGTATGTATGTAAGTGCAAGGTTTTAGCAAGCATTGAACAGTGTTGGTGCTGGTGGTCTGCTCTCAGTGGGGCTGTTACTTTCTGTTTTAACAATTATTGTAACAACTATTTGTGTTTTAAAAAAAGTTTTTTTACAAATATAACAGGGGCTGTAATTTCTTGTATCACAACCATTATGGGTTTATATTGGGTTATTGAAATTGTGATTGCTCTAAACACTACATACAGGGTGGCTGTAGTCAAGCTGTTAAAGCCACACAGTAGACATTTCTTGTCTATATTTGTATAAATAATTTGTTTAAACCCACACATTTCACGGACTATGTTCTTCTTGTCTGATGTGAGGCCCAGTTAAGATCAAGAGTGAAAAGACACCCCTAACAATTGAAGAAAGAAATTGACTGGCAATTCTGTAACTAAAAACTATACTAACAAGAGCACAATATCTAGGACGATAGCTCTACCTTTTTCCATCAGCTCTCTAAGCAGCTACTGGAAGGAAGCCATATCCATGCAAGTACATTGGATATTTAGATAAGTGAGTACTGGCCCACATCAAGTAGCTTTGATAAGAAGCTAATCAATGGTTTAGCTTCTGTGGCCTGCTCTTTGGTGCCCATGTGTTAAGCTGCATACACACTTCCAATTTTTATCGTTGGAAATGAACGTCGAACGATCGATTGGGCAAAAATCGTTCGTAAAAAAAGTGACCAACGACTCCGACGAACGAGGATAGTCGTTGGAAATGAACGACCGGACCGGCGGATCGGATTGGACGACGATCGTTGACCGTCTATCGTGTGTACGGTCGTTCATTGATCGTCCATGGTCTGAGCATGCGCGGTGAACGAACGTTCGCTCACTTCCTGTGGTGCACGTCACTTCCTGTATCGTTCAAACGATCGCATCTATCGTGTGTACAATATCTGCGAACGATCGTGTCGTTATCTGTATGTACAGGATCGGTGCTATACGATCGTTCGCAGATATCGTGCAGGATCGTTCGTCGTTCGTTTACCAACGATAATAATTGGAAGTGTGTACGTAGCTTTACTCAGGAAGCGTACATAGTTTTATCTTGAATAACAAAACAAAAACAGTTGCAAAACAGTGCAACCTAAATATGGTGCAGCCATGCAGGAGATACCTCATCTTGGGAGTTCTACAGCTTTTACTTGGCACTGGAAGATTTAGCTAAACAGATACTACATTGTGAAAGTGTAGCTATTACCAGTAAAACGAATTGAGCCCATGTGAAGCTTGGGGGTCTGTATCACATTCCTGATTCAGAATAAAGCATCTTACAGCTGGTTTTAGGAAGAGTAAAGCCTTGAGTGTTTGCATGAGTGCATGATCTGTACTGTCTCCTATCTGTTGTTTATGCACTTGCAAATCACAGTAAGGGAAATCGAAAAGTAAAATAACAAAGACTTTTTAAAAATAATACATACATTTTGTAAAGTTACTTTTACAAAATAAGTTTATTTAGAATTATGTAACAAGTGGTTTTATAATCAATGTTTGTTTTCTAACCTCTCCTGGAAAATGACAGGTACACTGTCATTAGTTACAATGGACAACACACTTATATGGCTAAGCATGGTGTGCTACAAATGAGCTTATGCTTATGAATCTAAATATTCAGTTTTATAATATCATACTGAGAAATTTATATTTAATACCTTCTTAGTATGTCCAGGTTTTGTAAGAAGTTATAAAAGCATTTGCCTTGCCCCAAGAATTTAGTGAAAAAAATTATTGAGCCCCATCATCACTGTGTTGCAGAATTTTTGGAATGCTTTGCAAGGGATATCAGTTCATTCAAAAGGCATCTACCAAACAGGGTTAGAGGAAGGTTCTTCCATAACTTACATTCTTTCAGAATTTTCAATGTATGAGTGGTAAATCAAACACTAGATAGAAAAGGACTGTTTGCCAACATATCATCGTTATGTTTAATGCGCTAAAGGAGATCTAAGATTTGCTTCTGTCTCTTTCTCTTCGTAGGAACATATTTTTATACAAACCCCTCGTACGAGTGCCTTATGCGCATTCCACAAAGTGAAACGATCAGTTTCTTCCAAGTCGTTTACTTCAAAAAATAAACCTTGTGTTTATTCCACTTGTTTTGCCATTTTTGGGTGTGACATCACAAACGTAATGTATTTCCACAACTGGTCAGGTAGAAAAGGGGAGTCCGTGAATTCAATGCTTATTGGCACCTGATCCGACCAAGAGATTGTTCCTATAGATGAAGTCTTGATTTTTTGCAGTGACCAAAAATCAGTAAGAAAAAAATCAAACCTTAAATAGGAAACATGCAAAACTGAAAAGTATGTATAGTCCCTTTCTGTACTGTGCTGCCATCTCCAGATATCATATAAATCATGTTCATCAGTTGATTTGATGTACATTTAGGTAAGGTTGATGAATCAATTGTGTAGTCTCCGGTTGCTTTGAAGTCGCCACCTATTATCAGATTGCCCTGCCGAACTGATGAAGTCTTGGCTATATCTTTCGTAAGAAATTGCTTTTGTTTTGTATTTGGGGCATAAATATTAACCAAAGTGAAGGTGACATTGTTGACTTGACATATTAGGATAATAAATCCACCATGAGGATCTTCTATGTGATTAATATACTGAAACGGACAGAATCTTTCAATGCTATGAGGACTCCTTGTTTTTTCATTTCTGCATTTGCCATATAAATGTGGGGAAATCTCTTTGGGTTCCAGATAGGTACTTTTCCTCATGCGAAATGCGATTCTTGTACAAAAATGATATCTGCATTTAGTACTTGAGCCTCCTGCAGAGGTGATGATCGTTTGAAAGGATTATTTAATCCTCTAACATTAATGGAAAAGAAAGGAATACCCACAGTAAATAGGTAAAAATTTGCATAGTACACAGTAGATACTGTGAAACTTCAGTGGAGAAAAACCCATAAAAGTTGGTGCTTGAAAAAAAAATTTCAAAAAAGAGAAAAAAAAGAGAAGAGCAAAAACAAATAACAAATAAAAACATCTGGGACCAAAACTCCAGGTCAAAGAGCAGAGGAACTCTGCTTTGGTGTCTCATAGAGGGGTAAGAACCAATTCAAGGCACTTCTTTAGTGGGACCTTAAACAACAAAAAATAGACAGTCAGTATATCTTTAGCAAACAAAATATTTATAACCGCACTGTGTAGAGAAAAAGGAAACAAAGAACAGTTTATGTCCACTCTGAGTCAGTACGTTTAGGAGATTTAGATTGGTGAGGGTGAGAATCTTCAGTATCAATATCCCAGCTTTCCAATTGGGCATCGGATAATTTCTTCCCAGGTAAAACACAATCAATTTTGTAAGAAAGCTCCATTTATATGGATTTTTTTTTTCTCTCAAAATCTTGGTAAGTGGAAGGAAGGTTTTCCTGGCTTGTAATGTGTTTTGAGAAAGGTTGGTAAAAAGCTGAATGCTTTTGTAATCTTCTGGTAATGGTGGTGGTTTCCTAGCTATATACATCAATTTGTCTTTCATATGAAAAAAGTGAACTCTGATCAAGACATCTCGTGGAGTGTCTGGGGATAAAAAGCAAGGTTTCGGAATGCGATGTGCTCTGTTGATTAATAGATCAATTTCTGAGGCGGTAGGGAGTAGATGTTTAAAGTAAATTGTGATAAAGCTTGTTAATTCCCCTGAGGCAACCGATTCAGGAATTCCTCTAAATTTAATAGTATTTCTCCTTGATCTATCCTCTATATCGATGAGTTGTTGCTTGATCCATTGTATGTCAGTGCTCTGATCTTGATGAGCATCAACTAGCTCATTGTGTGCATGAGAGAATTCTTCTTCTTTCTTTGTGCTGAAGTGCTGAATTCTTTTGTCATGCCGAGTGATAGAGGATTTAATATGGGCAAACATGTCAGCCATATCTTGATGTGGGGAATGTTTCAGAGAGAGCATAATTTCCTTCATAGTGGAAGTCGAAAGCTCTTTGTGGTGGATAGGAAACTCCTCAATAGTAGGACATTTTTTGTCACTAGGTAATACTGTTATATCATCAGCCTGGGGAGATTGTGAAGTTATCTGTAAATCAGCCTTTCGTTGTGTAGTTGCGGATTTAGAAGATCTTATTGAGCTGGATGACTCACCAGAAATAGGTTCTGTCCAGTCCCCACACGGTGATCCTGTATCTGAGGAGGAAGGTGTGAACTGAGAATCCAGAGCTGCTGAAGGAGAGTTAGGCCTCAATCCAGCGCCATCTTGTAAGTCAGTGGCATCTTGTGGCTTGAAGAAACTTGCGAGTTTCCACGGCTCCGGTTTTGGTTTCTTCCGCTTTGTCATCTTTGCCTGGCTGTATGTAAACTGAGACAACTGAGGCACTGCTAATAGTCCGGTGGAACGTGCGGTAGATAGCTGTGGTAGTCGCTAATGGCTCACTCTAGTGCAGAGCACTCAAATCAAGCAGCCATCTTGCAACCAGCCAGACACGCCCTCCTGTTTGCCAATATAGACTCCCAGATATGATTTTCCTTCCTTTGTAATGGCAACATATGATTCTGAGTTCCAATTTTCAGTCCCCATAGCTAACTGAAGGAAGTGGGTGTCTCCTTTATGTTCTGTATATCCTGGAAAGTATTAGACCAGGCATGGGCAAACTACAGCCCAATACGGTGGTTTCCCTGGCCCTTTGGGTGTTCCGCGGTTCTGGCTGGTGCCACTCCGAGCAGGGTCAGGAGAAGGTGCCCGCTGGGGGGGCGCATTAGTCAGAGCCGGGGAACATGTCCCGGCTAGTGGAGGTGGGCGGGCTGTGTCACTGCAAATAACCCGCCCACTCTCCCATCACAGGCTCTATGCTTGCGATGGGAGAGTGGGTGGGCTGTCACTGCACACAACCTGTCAATTCTCCTATCACAGGCTCAGATCTGCGATGGGAGAGTGGGAAAGGTTATGCCATCATGACGTCACGTTCAGTGGTGTCATTATGGCATATTCCCGCCCACTCTCCCATCAGCCCGGCCCCTTTCAAATTTTATTATGTGGCCCCTGACTGAAAAAGTTTGCTCACCCCTGGATTAGACACAGGCAGCAAAATGTCTTCAAAATATGCACAATTAACTACTTGGTCATATATTTATACACCATTTAGCACAGGGGTATTCTGTTTAGTGTACCTGTTGTTCTATTGCTATATTGAAGGACACCCGTCTTGTGCCTTGTTGTAGGGAAAAATATAGAGATAATAAACCTCACATGAGCTGTATCTAGCAGAGGGAAGTCAATAATAAGAAACAGTAAGGCCAATTTGAATTAGAACTGTAGGGCCACAACAAAATATCATTATCAAAAGCCTTTGATAAAAATCAAAAACCTCAGCATTGTTATTATCCCTAAATCTACAGTATGATAAAGTTTAGCATTTTCCAAGAGTGTTATCATTTTTCTGATATTGGTTACCAATATGCCTGCAGTATGTCTGTCAAAATTTACAAACACTTATGGCATCCAGATTTATCGGGGGAATGGGGCAAACCTCAGTTCTTTACCTCTTTTGATAACACTTTAATGTACACTTCATTTCCATCCGAAAGTATCAGCTGTCCACCCACATTTTGGCACACAAAAAATAAGAGAGACAGGGATATTGTCCATCATTTTATAAAGTTCAGCTGTATAGCCAACAGAGCCCATCACCTTGCCGTTAACCAGGTTTAAAATAGTAGGTACTATTTCTAGGAAAGTAATTAGAAAATGTAAGACTAGTAAATGGTCCTCAGTAAGTTTTGGTAAGGAAATGTCAACTAGGTGCTGGGATGCATCTACAGTTCAGCTACGATGCTTGGTATATACCTCTGTTGTTTTTGGAAATCATGCTACCAGATATGGTACACATAGTGGTAAATTTATGTTTGGGGTATATCTGATTGACTAAACTTTTTTCAGACTTATTACTAAATTTATGATGGTATAGTCCAGGGGTCTGCAACCTGCGGCTCCGGAGCCGCATCCGGCTTTTCAGCCTCCTTGTTGTGGCTCCCTTCGGCTGCCGTGGGGAGATCTCTGATGGGGGATCCCCTTCCTCCCAAGACACTGCGGAGGAGGGGGATTCCCTATCCGGTGTTCTAATGAAAAAAATCTACCAGTGAAATAAATGGCCCATATGACTGAATATAAATTGCTCATATATCTTAAGCCAAGAGTTTAACTGCCTCTTCCATTTTTATTGCCATTTATCTTGTTGTCATTGATAGGATTATTATTAAGTTGTTGTCGGGCTTGATGAAACTCATGTATAACCTAAAAATAGATAATATTAAACCTTAAAACTAGGGGGGGCGTGGTCATGCTATGGCGGCTTAAGCACACTCTTACTGTGAGCTCCGTGCAGCCTGCGGCTTCTCTTCAGTCTGGTCTCCCTGCTCTGTGCTTTTCTGACTCACTCATGCCTCATAAACAGAAGATGCCAGGTGCTTCTAGAGCTAAGAAACATTCTGGCCTCAGGCAATTTTTTCCTCCGCCTGCTGACTCTAATGCAGCGGCTGAGGAATCCAAGATGGCGCTGCAGCGTGCCTCATCTCACAGGGACGCTGACTCTGATGAGGATGCCCCTGCTGCTTCTCCTACAGCTCCTCCTGAGCCTCCCTGCACACTAGACCCGTTCCCTTCCACTCCTATGCTACTCCCTGCATCTGCAGCTGCTCTTATGGATTCTCAAGTAAGTGTCTTTTCTACTGGGCACTTGGAAACTAGATTGAATCAACTTCCTTTTAAAGATGACTTAGCAGGGGTGGTGAATGAGTTGGCTGCTCGTATTGAGAATTCACTTAAGTGGAAAATATAGGGGCTCAGGCAGCAGATTACAACTGTTACCACCAGAGTTGCTGTGCTTGAATCTACTTTCTCCAGTGTGGAGACCCGTCTTTTGGCGTTAGAATCCTCCTCGGCCACTATAAAGTCTAATCTCACTTCTTTATATTTGCGCACTGAAGATAATGAGAATAGAAATCGCAGAAACAACATACGAATTAGGGGCATTCCTGAAGCTACTGCCAACACAGATCTGAGGTCTACTGTCACTGCTATTCTTAACAGCTTCTTAAACTGTCTGCCAACTGCTGCCCTTGAATTGGATAGAGTGCATCGGGTGAATGGGCCGCGGGATGTTGGTAGATCCCTGCCCAGGGATGTATTATGTCGTGTACACTTTTACAATATTTAAGAAGAAATAATACGTCAAGCGTGGCGGAATCGTCCTATGGACTTTGATGGGGCACCTATACAATTGCTACCAGATCTTTCCAGCAGCACGTTGAGAATGCGCCGGGTCCTGCGACCCCTACTGGATGTCATCCGTACTTCACAAGCTTCCTATAGATGAGTCTATCCATTTCAGTTGTTGATCACTAAAGGTGACTCTGTCTTTGCATTACATAGACACTCTCAACTTCCAGCTTTATTTGAATTTCTGCAGCTGCCACTGACCTCCTGGACTGGTTGGCCATGCCTGTTGAGGTCCCTTCTACTTCCTCAAGGATCACGAGACCGCAGAACACCCTGAACAGATGGCAGACCGACCGTACGGGCCCACTGCTCCGCCCACAAGTTAGCCCTAACGAAACTTAAGTATTGGGACAAAACATGTGAGCTTATTGCTCTGCTGGTAGTATGGGCGATATGGTTATTATGGGGGGCCTTATTTAGGTCGCCATTGTTCTATGTTAGAATGTTAATTTTGCACTGGAGGGTTTATTCTTGCTGCTGTATACTATATGCTACCTGAGTATTACTGCAAGCTGCACATGAATGTGTATGTGGTTATTACCAGCTCAGGCGATGTGGTGGGGGTGGGTCTTTCCCGGGCCATCCCATGTGTATGTGTGGGGGGCTCCCGGGAGATCCAGATCCATGTTTTAGTAGTAGCCTGGAAATGAGCCAATATATGCACTTATCATTTGGAAACTATGCCGTTGAAATTATACTTGAGAGTGCCTATTAGCTGCTATTGTTACTATGCGGGTATAGAGTTGATTACTGTTTACATGGGTTGTTTAATGACGGGCTCTCTGTGATATGCGGTTGTTATAGCCGTTGGTGAGCACATGCTCGTCGCTGTGGAGTACCTCCTCCCCACTTAGGTTGGCTCCTCCTTCTTAGAAGGGAATTTTTATAATTTTGGAGCCAATAGGATTTGTTACTTAGTTTTTTTTTTCTTTGTCTTTGCTTTTTTTCCCCTTCTCTCTTTTTCTTTCGTGTCTAACCTAATCCCCTCCTTTCCTCCCACCCATTACATTGCAAATTACCTCACTCAATGTAAAAGGGCTGAATTCCCCTCTTAAACTTTCCAAAGTTCTCAGGGAACTGTATAGATGTAAGTGTAAGCACTAAGGAAGATCAAACGCCTCCTACACACACATCAACTAGTGGATATATGGCATATTTTACACCCCACTGAGAAGGACTTTACCTTCTATTCTCACATGCACAAAACTTACTCCAGAATTGACCTCTTTCTCATCAAACGCTCCTCAATAGCGACAGTGATATCTGCAGACGTGGGTGTGATTTCTATTTCGGATCACGCCCCGTTGCCCTGACTGTGCGAGCATCGCCTACTGAACCGAAATCATCCGCCTGGAGACTAAATGACTCCTTGTTGGATACACCCGAGATACGTGATAAAATGGAGACTGAGCTTAGGTCATACTTCTCAATTAATGCTACCTCCCTGGATAATCCACTTCACCTATGGGAAGCGCACAAATGTTACATACGAGGTTTGCTTATTCAGGCGGGTCATAGGTGCAAAGAGGAAAGGGAAGCGAATTTAAATCGGCTTCTGGCAGAATTACATAATTTGTAATAATTACCACTCATAAACGTCAGCACACGGTGGAAGTTGAACAGCAGATTGTGGGCATTAGAGAGCGTATTAGAGAAATTCTGCGATACAAGATCAAATTTATGTTAACCAAATGCAGGGGTTACTACTATGAATACTCCAACAAATGTGGCAGGGTTCTCGCCCAGGCACTTCGGGAAAAGAGGGCCAAAATGTATATTCCCAGTGTAAGTTCCCCTTCAGGCGTGCGGGTACACACCTCCTCAGACATTGCAGAGACCTTCAGGTCCTTTTTTGATAAGTTGTACAATTTAGACAGAGATGCAGTTCCTGCAGCAGATCCCACGAGGGTGGAGTTGATTAAGGCATATCTGGGTTCCTCGGGACTTCCCTCCTTGCCTTCTGAGGCGGTGGAGTCCCTGGGGGCCCCGATCACGGCGGAGGAATTGGCCTCGGCGCTTGCTAGAGCGCCCACCGGGAAGGCACTGGGCCCAGACGACCTAACTCTGCCGTACTATAAGAAGATTCCTCTCGATACTCTCCCCACACTATCTATCAGCATTTAATGCCTTGACGGAGGTATCGACACTACCCAGGGATACATTGGCAGCACATATTTCTTTAATTCTTAAACCTGATAAGGACCCTAACTCATGCGCTAGTTATAGGCCAATTTCACTGTTGAACTGTGATATTAAGCTATTTAGCAGCATTTTGGCAAAACGCCTGACGCCTCTGATCCAATCCATTGTTCACCCAGATCAGAGAGGTTTTCTACCAGGACATGAGGCTAGAGACAATACGGTTAGAACACTGAATTTAATTAATTATATTCATTCAAGTAAACTTCAAGCGCTATTGCTAGCAGCGGATGCTGAAAAAGTCTCTGACCGTGTTGACTGGGAATTTTTGAAATGTACCCTGGCCCATATTGGCCTACCCACTCACCTTGGTGACCTGGATTGGGTCTCTATACTCTACTTTATTGTCCAGACCTTTCTCTATTAGCAATGGCACGCGACAGGCGTGCCGTGCCCCCTGTCTCCTCTCTTGTTTATACTGGTCCTGGAACCTTTTCTGAGGCAGGTTAGAGCGAACCCAAGTATCCATGGGATTGAAGTACATGATCAGATGCATAAAGTGGCGGCCTATGCCGATGATCTTTTCTTTGTTTCTTCTCATAGGGTCTCTTTGCCTAATTTATTACACGAGATTTATAGATTTTCAGTGCTGTCTAAGTATAAAATCAACCTGCAGAACATTACATTACCTGTTCGAGTAGTGGACTCCCTGACACTGTTCCTTTTAAATGGACAAAATCAGATATCTCTTATTTGGGCACCAGGATACTTAGGGACTTGTCCTCAGTGGTTAACCTGAACTTTTTGCCTCTACTGAACAGGGTGAGACGGGACTTGCAGCGGTGGAAACAACATGCATTTTCCTGGTTCGGTAGATGTAACATTTTGAAAATGAACATTATGCCGAGATTGTTATATTTACTTCAAACCCTCCTGGTTTATGTCCCACAACAAGTACCCTGCAGGTTTAGGCAGGAGTTTCTCCGCTTTGTCTGGGGGGGTGACAGACTTCGCATTCGGCGAAGGATTCTACAGTTGCCTAAAGTACATGGAGGTATTGCCTTTCCTGATCCTCTGTTGTACCACTAGGCTACACATGTGGGGCGGTTGATAGACTGGTGCAGAAACGGAGGCCATAAGCCATGGGTGACGCTTGAGGGAGCCATTGCTAATCTACCGTTAGCAGGGGCTATGTGGTGCCCTCCAGACATACTATCTCCCATTCTCAAGCTACCGCTGATAGGAACAACCCTCCATGTTGTG
Source organism: Pyxicephalus adspersus (assembly GCF_032062135.1). Taxonomy (NCBI): domain Eukaryota; kingdom Metazoa; phylum Chordata; class Amphibia; order Anura; family Pyxicephalidae; genus Pyxicephalus; species Pyxicephalus adspersus. Next base: position 26,708,767 of record NC_092863.1, read on the forward strand.
CAGAAATATTTCAGAGTATCTGGTGTGTGTATTTACCCTTCTTCATTGTCTCCTATTCTGGGACACCGGGGGTTTTCCCCCCTGGGGCAACAGACTCTAGGTTTCGCTCATGGAGGGAGCAGGGAATTTTCAGGGCATCTCATTTTTTTCAGGGGCACGGAGTGGGCACCTAATTCTGATTTGTCAACTGCTCAGGAGCTACCAGAGCTGGGAACATGGCGCAGCTTAGAGCTGCGTCATTTTCTTCACACTCTCCCGCCGCCATCCAGGTTTGTGTGCTCCCTATCACAGGTGGAGGGGGTATGTGTGGCCCAGGGCACTATTAGGGGTACTCCCTCTGGTGCCTACCAGATGCTATTGACGGATACTACCCCCTCAACTTCAACTTTACCATTTTTACACAAATGGGAAGGTGACCTTAACACCACGTTCTCCCCAGAACAGCAGGATTGTCTCCTATACACGGGTCATAAAGCTGCTTTTAGCAACTCTTATCAGGAACTGAACTATAAATTGCTCACGCGGTGGTACAAAGTGCCGACTGTGTTAGCCAAAATGTATCCGGGAGTAGATGATAGATGCCGGCGTTGTGAAGGTGCTGCTGGCAGCCTGTTCCATATATTCTGGCAGTGCTCTAAGTTGCTACCTTTCTGGTCAGGGGTGGCGGCGGTTATTGAAGAATTGACAGAGGTAGATATATGCAACAGCCTGGAGCTAGCCCTTTTATATTTGAATTATTGGTCTAAAAAGAAATACCACGCTTCTCTACTCAAACATCTTTTAAATGCTGCCAAGGCCTGTATTCCGGCCCTATGGAAACAGTCCTCTCCTCCCACTTTGTCACAATGGTTTAGAAGAGTGAATGATATTATGACAATGGAAGACCTTATTACCAGCCGGGACGGTAGAGCGGATAAATTCCAAAAAACTTGGTTCTTTTAGATACAATATACCACCACCCAAGCATACCTTTCAGTCTACATTGAGGCTGATAATACCGACGATCTGTTTTGAATACGGAGGCTATTATTGAATTTATTGCTTTGTGTTCCCTACAGTGTTAAATTTGGCCTTTATTCAATCTGGCCTGCAATGCCATGCCCCTCCCCCTCTTCCTCTATTTCGATTTCTATTTTTCTATTTCTCTTTTTGTTGTTTTTCTTAATAATTTGAAAGTTACCTGTGTTCAGTCATTCTCTTTTATCTGTTAATAATAAGTTTGTGATGCGGAAGATAATAACTATGTTGGTGATCTGTATGCTTTAATGTTCAAAACCAGTATGTATGACTGTTCACTGAATAAAAAAAAAAATTAAAAAAAAAAAAAAAAACCTTAAAATTAAAACATAACTGACCCCTACAAAATTAGTCACACATTTAGGGGCTCTTGCAAAACACAGTTAGACTAAACCACATCAGGTTAACACCGAGTAGTTGGGAAGGTCACAAAGGTCATCCAAGGATTACCCCTCTGACATAGACAATTATGTGATGGGTACTTGATAACCTAACAAGATCTGACATACAAACCAAAGTTTTACATGTGAAAACCAATAAAACAGGTAACCTAAATAATACACTAAAGTACATCAAAATAAGCCAAGTCAGGGACTTTTCTTTTTTCTCCATGGAGTGGTGGCAGGCAAGAAATAAATCTATGGCCCACACCAGCGATTACATGTATAACACCACAAGGAAAGATATTACAAAATCATAGTCTTGGTCATTATAATGAGAACGATATACCTATTTCACAGATTTAAAATTTTAGGTTTTAGAGGGTTTAGTGTAGGGGTGTCGAACTCAATCAGAGAAGGGGACAAAATCTAAAATTCAGCCTAAATCGCGGGCTGAATGGTTTACTGAACAGTCATAAACTGACAATGTTAACCAGAAATGTGAATTTAAATTGAGTGGAACAATCTTTTCCTTAACAGTGCTGTTAACCAACTCACATGCTATCAAGCAAAACAGTAATATTGGTATCAAGCAAAACAGTAATATTGGAATGTACCTAAA
>NC_092863.1:26712756-26728590 GCF_032062135.1 Pyxicephalus adspersus
TATGCCAGGAACTGGCAGCTTCTGCTGTGTATTTTTTATGCCCGCACACTCACTCTCTCCTCTGCTCTGCCACCCGCACAACCACATCGGATGCCGGACTATAGGTCACGCCTCCTGAATCTCGCGTGACTTGTTATCTATGCGCATGCGTAATGGATAGCAAGTACGGCCGGCGAGATCACAAGCCTCCTATGTCACCGCGCGTCATTGTGATGGAACGCAGCGGTGTGCAGTGATGACAGCGCAGTGCGGGCCACATTGCAAGGCCTGGCGGGCCGGATTTGGCCCGCGGGCCTTGTGTTTGACATGTGTGGTTTAGAGGGTCACCCTGATGATAACAAGACAAAAAGTAGAAGCAGAGAAGGCTGTCTAGATTATACACAAGTCTGACAGTGGCAGACACATTGTCTGCTTGCTGTCAGCAGTCTATCCATCACAGGTGGGAGGTGTGTGCTTTTCTTTAGAGTTGGACCCTGACGCGTTGGTCATCTTGACCAGATCCAAATGGTCAGTATTACTGCTTAGGTTGGGATTTTATACAGAATTTTTAATTCGTTGGTCTATAAGTCTCCAAGAACTAGACCTAATATAAAAAATGGTGCTGTGGTCAGTCTGTTATAATGATATGCACATTTTCTCAATTTGGGACTTACTGAAGGAAAAAGTTCCTGAATGCAATCTTCCAAACATTCCTTATGTTTACCTCTTTCTTTTCCTATAAGCGATCAATTTGCCTCACTTTAACAAACACTGTACATGTTATTGCAGTAAAATAGTTTATTTGCATGTAATAATTATTTCGTTGAAATACTTACTGATAAATGATGGTGAGAAGTAGTGAATAGTTCAGAACTAAAGTATACATTCAGGGTCATACGTCAACAGCTTTTATATATAGTACATTTGTGGTATTTTATTGCCACCATGTGGTCATATAGAAGAACTAAAAGGTAAACCCCTCTAGATAGTAAGAAGTGCTATTAAGTGTACACATTAATAAAACAGAAACAATCATTTCTAGAAGGTGATTTTGTGTAAAAGCACAAATTCCAGATACACAGTTAATTCATGTCTGAAATACTGATACTGAAAGTTTACTGTTTTACCTGGCTATGATTTTTAAATCTGGACCACCAGTTCCATAATATACACACATTTTTGACATTGCACAAACAAGTTACACACAGAGCTTCTAATAAATAGGAAATTTATTGAATAGAAATTCATCTTATCATCTCTATCCCACACAAATCCAGAACACTTTACAGAGTAGCAGTGGGAGCTGTAATTATTCTAGTTCTGTTGGGTGGGTGTGGTCTTCTGCTAAACAGTGCTAAACATTGCTGCACAGATTGAATTTGCTGTTGTTCCCACTGACATGAGCCATGAGGTCATTTATTCCTCATAGGCAAGTATTATAGGCCTATTTTAGTGGTAATGTTCTTTTACTGTCACTGACGCTACCAATGATGGGCTTATTTCTGTTTTTACTGACCATAGATTTAATATATTTTTTTTCCTAATGACACCTATCACGTGGCTCATTTTACAGTAGGCTCATTTTACTCCTACTGATACCAATGATTGCATTATTTTTGCTTGTACTGACAGCAATAGGCTTTTTTTTTTCACTGACAGCAGTCATGAAACTTCTTGTTATTCATATTGACTATCAATGTTTGTGGTTCTATGGTTTTGAACACTGAACCCTATATGCTTTGTTGAACATATTTTCCTGACCAAAGTATTTGATGACTGTAAAGTTGCTTTTTGCTTTTGTAGTAACTTTATTGAAATTATATTTTTTTAAAGCTGATTCAGACAAAATAATAGATCCATTTATCCATACATTCAATTTTGATAATCAAAATCATCAAAAATCAAAATGGTCGTGCTTTTTTATTGTCAGTATTTAGTTTTGTACTTTTCTCCACCTAACTTTATTTGTTCTAAAACATAATAAAACATAGGTGGAAAGGTAATACACTATAAGCCCAGGTGACACCCACTTTATTAGTCACATTAACCTTTTGGGTCACTTCAGGGAGTGCACCACATTTTTTTCCTAAAACCTTATTAACTGTCCTTAATTATATCAAAATATTGGCACATATGTAATGCAGCTTTATTGAGTATTTTGTTAATATGAGAACTGCATATGTGTGCAATGTACACTGCAGATTACATTATTTCAAATAATGCAGGGTTATTTTACTGATAAACTGAAAGTGTCCATCACAAGAATGGCTGGCCAATTTACAAATTCATTTGATAAATGTAAAAATATAAAACATGTATTTTAACCATATATGCTCTAATAATTACTAGACATTCTTCCTAAAGATTTAATAAAAAAAAATTATAATGTACACATACATCTTTTTGTGGTTAATTATTTATGTTTCATATATTAAAAGAATAGCATATTGCTGTGCCCAACCCGTGCAGCTGTCAGATCAGGCCCTCTGCTCATTCCCTCCTTGTCAGGGATGGGGCACTCACATCTCTTATATTCCTCCATGAGATTGTGCTGCCAAGATAGGGAGCTGCTCCCCTCCCACCTTGTATGGTGAGATAATCCCAACAGCTACATGGGAGCTGTGTCTGTGCATGCAGCTGTCATTATCCCCATGTATAAATCCTCAAATCTCCTTCACTTATCTTTCATTTCACATTTTTATGACAATTACATTTTCAAGGTACACGGGTGATCCTAAGAACTGCTACTAAACCAAATTTAAGCCCACTAAATTTAACAAGTTGCCAGATATGGGGTTAAATTAAAACTATTCTAGTTTTAAACATACTTTTTTAAAGTTTGTTTGCTTTGTGGCCCCTGAGTTTTATCTCAATGTCAACAGTGGCCCCCAGATGAAAAAAGCTTGAGCACCACTAGTGTAATGTATCTTCATTCCAACAGTGCCTACAGATAAAGGCGATATACTGCGCTTTTCATAATTTAATAAACATAAAAATAAAAATGAATATAATGGTCTGCTCTAGAAGAAGTAAGTATATTCCTGGCCCTATAACCTGGTATTGCTTCTTTTATCAGAATTTACTTATTTTTTCATACCACCATCTAACATTAACAAATTTTTTGACCACACAAAATGTGTTGAGTTTCAATATGTTTGTGGGTCTCCTTTCTTAAACTGCCTGTTAAATTCACCCACATTTCAATGGAATTCAAATCAAGGCTTTCATAAGCCCGGGCCATAATGCTCCAATTCTCACATTCTAGTGTGAGTCAAAAAATTATCATGTTTAAAATATCTATTTCTGCTTCAGCTTCAACTTTTAGACAAGTGGTCTCACATTTTCATCAAGCAAACTTTCATATAATGCTGTATTCATTGTTAACCTAATGTGAGAAAGCAGCCCAGTACCTAAAGCAGGAAAGCAACCCAAACCTTAACATTTCCATCACCCATACTTTAAAGCTGGTATGGGGTTCTTGTCAAAAATTGTTGGCTTCAATCTGTGCCAAATATGTTTACGATTTTTGTAGCAAAGCATTAGTCATTTATTAGTCCACAGTTGTCCCAGATGTCCTTATATTTGCTTATATGCTCAATTGAAATCTCTAGTCATGAACAACAAGCTTTTTTTCCTGGCGAGTTTTATTTGGCGTAATCTCTTTCTAATTGTAGATGCATGCACTTTGATACCAAAATTCTTAACTTTCAGATTTTGAGATATAATTTGGGGATTTTGTGCGAGTGACTTCTTTTAGCATCAAACAGCCAGATCTAGGCCTGAATGTGCTGCTCGGCTGGCCCTGGACCATTTACCAGTCATTTGCGATCTATGCTAAATCTAATATATCTATATTAATTCTTCTTACCAAAAACTATTTCTTTTGGTAGCTTTTTTACATTTTTTGCTAAAATGATAGGCATCCATAACTTAATTTCTTAAGGCTATAGGAAGCTCTTTTGATCCTGGCAAGATGACACATAATATTAGCAAAGAGAACATCAAACTCCCAATATTTGGGGTTTAAAGTACAAGTTCTACCAGCATACTTCATAAGAAGGTTGTTATGGTTGTCACCTAATCTGGAACCCTGGATTCTAATTAGATTATGTAGAGATATACTTCTGCATGAAAACCTGAGTTTTTATGCATTGTGAATATCCGAATTAACATACCATGTTGATTTATGTGTAATTTGAATACCACTTTTTGTACTGTTTAAATAATGATATGCGTCCTTGTTTAAATATGTAAAAAAAAAAAACTGAACAACTTCCATAATGTGAACTCACTTTTTCATATGACTGTTTATAAAGGATTCACTGTCTAACTCACTTACTGTTTTTAAAAGGGTGATTAAGTGCCTGAGTATGTAGACTGCAGTCAAATGTTACATTTACAGTATGCTGGTAAAACAGATTTTACCTTGTAAGTGAGTTTACCATCTGGAGCTCTCCAAAGTTCTAAAAATGTATTTTTACAGTTTCTAGCCTGGCACACTAAAATGTGTATTTTGTCTCCATGTTAATACTAGACTGCATGGTCATCAAAGCGTAACTAAACTCAGAATTTTCACTTTTTTTTTCCTTTTATGTAAGGTAAAAATTCTGTTTCTTTGTGTTTTTTTTTAAGTGCAACACCATTTAAAAAAAAAAAAAAAGGGTGCAAACTTCCGGGGGCGGAGCAACTGACGGAGTCCGCATTTTACCACCGCTCCAACGTGTCTTCTCTTTATCTCCTTGCCTAGGAACCGTTGCTGAGGATTTCTTCTGTTACCCGGTCCTAGCGTGTTCCTCGTTAACCGAGGAGCCCAGTGCTGGAGCGCACAGACACCTCAAAGCCCTGAGTCAGTGCTCTGTCTTCCAGGCGTGAGTTAGTGGCGGCCAGCTTGGCCGCGTTGCCTGAGCACTCTTCATTGCTTTTCTGCAATGCTACCTCACATTGCCAGTCACAGCTTTCTGGGATCTATTGCCCACAAGATAAGCAGCTTCCTCCTTCTTTTGGCTACACTAGTTGCTTGTTCTTTGTGTGTATTCCTTGCACCTCACCACCATTCCTGATTTTCATTATTGTCAGTCTCTTCAATGCTGGATTCCAAAGTACAGTACTACAGTGCCTTGTCTCTATCACTGTGAAGCTTCAATCACATTCATAAAGCATCTTCTACTTGTTGCCTGTTTCCTTGCATTGCATACTAACAAGTGGCAGGTCCTGGTGCTTTCTCCAAAAACAAGTTCTGTTTAGGGGATGTATAAGTACATAACACGCTCTACCCCGGGTACCATGGGCAAACACAACAATGCTAAAGGAGTAGTACGCTCCCCGGCACGTGACGCAGCCCCTAATTCACCAGCACACTCCCTGTCCAGACAGGATCCGTTTTTGTAATCCATTGACATATCTAACACTGAACCCAGAGTCACAACATCCCTCCTCTTCCGCAGCTCAGGAGGTCTTTAACCTGTTGTCACTATACTTTGACAAAAAATTTGCTTCGGTACAGTCCTCAATTGATTCAGCTTTACAACAAATTTCCAGCAATACAACTCGTGTGGCGGACCTAGAGTAAAGGGTTAATGACTTAGAAGATCAACTGTTAACACAACAATCCACTATCTCTTTACAAAACAACTCAACTTGCTTCCCTTACAGAAAAATATGGGGATCTGGAGAATTAGAATCGCCACTTATACCTCTGTTTCCTGGGGAATCCCGAATCATTTAAATATCCGGGTCTCCTGAAATTTGTTACGGTGGACCTCATGCCTGTACTCTATCTGGACCCACTTTCTTCACATATGATAGAGCTCATTCACCATATTGGCCCTGAAAAGCATGCTTATACTACAAGGCCTCATGCAGTAATTGCAAAACTTTTACACTTTAAGGATAAGCAACAAATTCTCTCTGCCTATAAAAAAGCTTGATCCTTACAAGTCAATGGATACAAGATTCTTATATTCCAAGATTTCTCAGCCACTCTTACTCAACAACAAAGAGCATTTTCCCCGGCTTGCAAATATTTGGTAGAGTGTAGGATTCATTTTGCTTTACTTTACCCAGCCAAGATGAAAGTCACAATCAATGGAACCACTTTTATTTTTGGAAGATCCTGATTTTGCTCTACCACGCCTTCAGGAACTGCTTTCACCACCTACCATGGATGGAGGGACAAAACCCTAATTGCTGTGTACAACTCCTTCTTAGGGAATTCGGTTTTGCATACCCTTTTTTTTTTATAGTATAACATGGTAAATCTGCTGTTTGGATCTGCTTGCTGCTATGTTTCAAATGGTTCCAATGTTTAGAACATTACTGGATAACTATTGTTTTAAACTTTCTCAGGTCTTTTAAGTTTAGTGCCTTCTTTTACCCAGGGAAAGATATTAACGTTCTAATTTTCTTTAAAATTGCACTATTTAGGTAGATATTATTGGGAATATGTGCCAAGAATCCCTTTGGTTTTGGTGTAAAGTTGCTGTGCTGAATACTTGGTATGTTTTTTATGCCGTGATTTTCTGGGTGGCTGCTATAGCCTGGGACAGTCCCGTCTCCCATATTGTTAGATTTATTCTTGCTTCAGATGTTTTTTTTTAGTTTCTTGGAACTTAGGTGGCCCTATTCATCCTATCAAACGCCGTAAGGTGACTACGCACCTACGCTCCCTTCACCTGGATATCATACTTTAGGTTTCTCAGGATCCTGGGTGGGTGAAGTGCTCACCCCCTCCTATTCTATGAAAAAAAGAGAAGTGGCTATAGTATTCCGTAAAGCCCTAACTTATCATCCATTAGAGACAAAAATAGATCCAGGATCAAGGTATATATAGGTAGAATTTATGATTTAGTGTACTGTTTATTCTCTTCTTAACATTTATGCCCTTAATTGTTCTAAAGCCCAATTTTTTATACATTGGGGATTAACCCAATTTATTTTTTGGTGGTGACTTTTAACACGGCACCTAATCCCCATGTAGACAGATCAGAAGTGCAACGTGCAGAGGAAAGGAAGTTATGCAAATCGCTCCATGATAATGTTGACAATGCCTACCTGAGAACATATCCATAACCCTTCGGCCACTTCTAGGAAAGCCTGGCTACAGGGAGCAATGATTTTAGACAACTATTTACATACCAAGGTCCTACTCAAATCTGAACATGCTAAGTATAAGTTTTAAGGATGGGGAAACAAAACTGGTTCTCTTTTAGCAAATCTGGCTTCACCTCAGAAACCAAACCGCTCTATTCACACATTAATAAATATGACAGATGTGAAGTGCTCCACTCAAGCGGGAATTCTCGCTATTTTTGAAAGCTATTATACCCAAATTTATTCAGCAAACTCCCCAGCAGAGCTTTTTACAAAGGGCGAAATTGACAACTTTATCATCACAAAAAGAGCAATTGAACACCCCAATACAAATTGAAGAAGTTGCAAAAGCTATTAAATCCTTATTACTAGGGAAGACACCAAGCCCAGATGGCTTACCAGCTGAATTTTTTAAACTCTTAGAAACATACATTTCTGCTCTATTATTAGATACATATGATGGCATTTTGAAAAATCTAATTTCTTTTCCGAGTTTCACCCAAGCCCATACTTCCTTAATCCTTAAACCATTTAAAGATACTGAACATCCTGCCGGATACAGACCAATCACACTCAATACTGATTATAAAATAATAGAAAAAAATGGCCAATCGCCTGCAACCGATTTTACCCGCATTTTTGACAAGTCACCAATTGGGATTTATTAGAAACCGCCATATTTCTGCTGGGATAAGAACTGCCATAGTAGCTTCTACTCTGCCATACAATAGAAATCATATTCCTTTAAGTCTTGATGCCGATAAGGCATTTGATAAAATTCTTTAGCCTTATTTACATTCACTGTTAGCACGTTTTCAATAGTATGCCAAATTTCTTTAAAATTACCCCACCACACGCCTAATAGTCAATAGTCAACTTTCTGGGCCCATAACTATAAATAGTGGAACACGGCAGGGTTGCCCCCTGTCTCCTCTATTATTTAACCTAGCCCTGGATCCATTATTAGGTTTGTTTGAGGAGGACCAGACCTTTACTGGATTAATATTTGGCAAATTACCTGCATTTGAGGATGATGTGCTTTTGTTTATCTCAAATCCTACAATCTCTCTTCCTAGTATTATGCACACATTTGCATTATTCCAAAAAGTGTCGGGTTATACCATTCATTTTGACAAGTCTGTGGCGCTTTTTCTCTTTCCCAAACATAAACCTACTTGGAGCTTCCTGTACCCATTCCAATGGGCAAAATCCTATTTTAGATATCTGGGTGTGTTGATCCCTAAAAATCCAGCAAAGATTTATGCTCTTAATTTTGACCAAGCTATTAGCTCTATGAAAAAGGTTTTTTCACGTTCCCTAGACTTCTGTTTTTTTTCCAAACTCTTCCAATCTTGATACCTCAGCATGATTTAAAATAAATTATTTGTCTATTTAGGAACTTTATTTGGGGAGGTAAACACACTGTGGCCAGTCGTAGAATTCTGCAACAGACAACTAAAAATGGAGGTTTCAACTTACCAGATGTAGCCTTGGACTCATGGTACCTCTTTTTATACAAATTTACAAGTGTATTTTTCATTGCACCCACCTTGGAATCATTTAGCTATATTATATATCGATAGAGAGCTTTTACCGGAGGAAGTTCTGAATAACCCATTGTTATTTTCCCTATGGCAACTATGGCATCTCTTATGTAAGGCAGAATCACTTAACGGACAATTTTCACTATATTTCCCACTAGAGGGTAATGAGGAATTTGGCCCCAAGTTTTCCTTACCTGTAATTGCAGAATGGGCCAAGCAAGGTCTCACCTCCATACAGGTGTTGATTAATCTTGACACACACAAAGCCTACTCCTTTCCAGAATTGAAAAGGAGATTTCCTTTCATGGCAAGCAGTATTTTTTATTGATTCAAGTACGTGTCTATGCTGCAAAAATAGTCAGAACCTTAACTTCACATGATCGCTTTAACCCTTTGGATAAAATGTTATTGTCCCCTCCCGTTTCTTCTAGGGCTATCTTCAAACTCTATGACTTTTTGCAGACGGACTTAGATTTTTCAGTAACAAAATTGGGCATGGCTAAATGGCAGGCACGTTTTCCAAACTTACCGATTGCTAAGATTTTGTAATTGTATAGGGTATCCTGGATACCTGAAACTCAATACAGGGAGATGGTTTTTCGTCTCTTCCAAAAAAACTATATTTCCCCCAATCAAGCCCATTTGGTGGGACTTGCTGATTGAGATAACTGCTTTAAATGTGGAGCCCCTGCCGCAACACTTTTCCATACCCTGGGGGAATGACCATGTATCAGACGTTTCTGGGGTCAAGTCATACATTACTTATGTACTAAACTGCTAAATTATGTACCGTATACCCCTGAATGAGCGATTTTTGGGTTGGTGGAAAGCGTGGGTTCTCTCTTTTCTAAAGGAGCAAAACACTTGGCTCTATTACTTTCAGCAGTAGCCAGGAAAACCATACTTCATTGATGGTTGGAAACTAACCCCCCCAACAATGCGTCTTTTTCTAGCTAAACTGCAAGACCTATTTAAATTGGAGCTTCCCAGAATTGCAGAGCTTCCCAGAACACCTACATCACACATCTTTTTTTTTGTTTTTGGTTGTTTTTGGGTTTACTTCCTTCTTAACTTTCGGGGCTGTTTGAGAGGGTTCCCAAGAAAATGGAGGTACCTATGTGGACAGGTAATGGGATATTTAACATCCAATGCTCTCCACAACAGAACATACTTATACTAGCTCTCTCTCTCTCTCTCTCTTCACTATCCACAAGAAATAAAGAAATTATGCAGCATTGGGTAGGAAGCAGTATGGGTCACTTTCCTTTATCCTATGTGACAGCATTGGTGTATGAAGATTGGCTGAAAACTCTCCAATGGGGGTAAATACAAACCTCTCCTCTGATGAAGCTTACACTAAATCAAATCAGAGCTTACACAGGACTGATTAGCTGATCAGTGCAGCAAAGGCAAGATAAATGTTTGCTTTTGGTGAGATGAGTTTATAAATGAAACAGATTTTTTGCCCTGTGAGGACAAGGTACACGTTTGCTTTAAGGCTAGAAGCTGAATTAATAGTGTTTCACAGACTAACTGCTTTTTATTACTGTAAATCAATACTCATTCATTTAGCAACAGGGTAATGTTCAGCCTCTGGAATTCTTCCAAGTATTGCATACATTATACTGGTCAACAAACATTTTCTTGGCAGATTAAAGTCATTTTAGGTTATGTTTGATGCACAGATTCCAAATATGGTATTGGTTTTGCTAGATTGGTTCTAGTTTTTGAAATAATGACCTCAATAATAACATCATAGAAAACTTATGAAACATGCCTACGTATGCAAAAGTCAATTTTTGAAATACTTAATGTCAATATATTCTATATTCAGTATATTTACAGAACTTATCACATAGAAGTCACTGAAAAACTCCAATTGTATGATTTCCTTCTATGCTGATGATCAGGACAATCACGTTTAAGGCTTCAGCAGTAGTCTGCCATCATGTGTCTATCCCATCTGCCCTGATACCTTTCTTCCATCACCTTTATATCTTGATGGAACCTCTCCTCTTGTTCCTCACTGAAATCGCCAACGTTTTCTGGAAATTTTTGCAAATGGCTATGGAGATATTGTACCTTTATGCTCACACCCAAATTTTTAAAGTTTAAGAGCAAGTTTTGTACCAGTTCTTCATAATTTTGTGCTTTATGATTACCCAAGAAATTCTAGACAACCATGACAGAATCTTCAGTATCAAGTCATGTAACTTGTGAAATTTGAATCATTTATCAGTTTCCGAATCTGGGGTCCATCAAAGATTCCTTCTTTTAATTTTTCAGTACACAATCCAGGGAACAGTCTAGTGTAATGGAGGGAGAATAATTTTTTCTTTGTCAACCATTGGATCGTTAATGATGTTCGCTGTCCCTTTTTTAATGTTTTCCCCTGAAGGCCATGTGACTTTTTTCCAGTGATCCTGCTTTGCTCTACTATCCCACAAGCATATAAAACACGGGTACTTTGTGTATCCACTTTGCTGTCCAGATAGGAAGTTCACCATTTTTTAAATCAACATATATGGACCATTGTTGTTTATATTAGCAAAGCAAAGACCATTTTGATATTTTCATATTCTTCCTTAGGTTTTGTTGAGTGACCAATTGGAATTGATGCACAGTAGTTGCCATTATGCAGTAAAACAGATTTCAAACTTTGAGTAGAACTGTCTATAAAAAACCGCCAGTCCTCTGCTCGATATTTTGGTACTCCCATATGGGCTAGTAGTCCAGGGATGTTACAACAGTACACAAAGTCTCCATTGTCACTGAAATATGGTGGGAGGGTCACCTCTCTTGTCCTATAAACCGTTATTTTAACTTCCAGTCTCAGACAGTTCTTTTCTTTTAGCCTGGATGCTAAAAGTTCAGATGCTTGTTTTGACAGACTTAGGTCACATATTAAATCATTGAGCTCTTCTTTGGAGAACTGCTGGTTTGATAAAACACTTCTTTCATATTTACTTCCACTTCTAACTCCTGGATTACACTCCAAACCCTGTATATCCTCCATGTTGGAAATTGGAATATCTGGGAGTGTATTCAACACTGGTATGGGAACATCAGCACCATGCGGCACAGGTCGTCTTGCCAATTCCAAATCAGGGTACTCCCACTTGTTTTTCTTGTAACAATTAAAACCTTTTACATTCACAGCACAAATATAACAATCATTATGATGATTTTTGGGCTCTCGCCACACCATAGGTGCACCACATTTCAAACTTTTCAGTTTTCTATTTTTCCACTGACGTAGACACTCTACAAAAGTTTTGCATACCATATGGGGAGCCCAATACTTATCTTGATCCCCAGTTTAATACCAAAATATGCAAGATATGCTTGTTTCAAAAATTCTGTAATGTTTCTTCTCTGTTTTTGCTGAGAATATTCACCACAAATGTAGAAAAATACATTAGGGTCATTTAAACAACTTAAGGATCTCATATTTCTGTAAAAAAAAAAGTAAATGTATGAATAAAAAGAAAGAAAATGAAAGATTCATGAAAATAATGCTACATTTAATATATAAAATGTAAAACATCGGTGTAAAATAAATCGGTACTTCCGAGTGTGACTCGGGGTGAATTTTCCAGGCAAAAAGCAATATTCCCGAGTCACACTCGGGGTAGCTGCTTTTAACTAACAAAAAAAAAAAAACACCTTTGTAAGTCCCCCCGCATCCTTCTGGTCCCCGCAGGTCCTGGGAACACGTCCTTCCTCCTTGATCTCCAGTCGGTGAAGGCAGCGACGATCTGCGGGGGCTTACCAGTGACATCGGTGCATGCGTCGGTGTGGGCAGGAAGATCGGACAGAAATTTAAATAATAGCTGTATTCAGTCCAATACAAGGAAATATTCATATATATATATATATATATATATATATATATATTATACATGCTACTGTACAGCTATATTACGTTTAAATATTTTTTTTTTACGATTCCAGTATCACAAGAACTAGAGCCAATTCAATGAAACTGATGTCATTTCTGGAATCAGCAGACCTGGAATACAATAAATATATTAAAAAATCCTTAGCAAGTGAAAAAAGCATTTTTTTTTAGCTATGGTATCTGAATACTAATTCATATTAGGTAATCCTTTTTGTCTAGTGTTGTTAACTATCATGCCAATAAAATAATTTAAGGCTGTGGCCAATTTGAAGTGGGCAGTGCCATATTGAAGTGTTGACTTCAGTAAGAACCAGTTAGGATAGAGTGGGATAGTTACCAATGCAGTGTAAGAAATTTTTGGGTAACGCAGGTATCCCCACCTGCTCTCCTGGATAGAGGGGTCATCCAGGATGGATAGATGTGTTACAGTCAGGCTGAAGGAGGTCACAGCCAAGATAGGGGGTCAACCAGAAAGAAAGTAGTCAGTCAAAATGAAGGGCCATATTGGAGAGGTCAGCCAGAATGTAGGGGTCACATCTGGGATGAAAAGATCAGTCAAGATGGATGGGTTACTGTCAGGGTGGAGAGATTAGCCAGGATAGAGGGGGTTACAAAGATGGAAAGATGCTGTCCCAGCCAGTGGCTTAGTATTTTGGAAAACTACAAGAGCAAGGAGTGGACATTTGGTGGACTATCATTTTTGGGTCCTTGAGGAGCAAAGTCAAAATTACTTTAACCTGTAAAAGTCAAAATTATTACATTATGTGCTTTTAATAATTTGCCTTTTAAATAAAGGTTTAAAAAAAAAAACACCATTATTTTAATAGCATTTCTATCTGCTGTTTTAACCACCTGGGCGTTACACTGATGTCTAGATTTCTGTACCAAAAGCGGTACACTACTTTTCATGAATTTTTTTTTTAAATGGTAGACCTGTAAGTTAAAGAAATATGTCTGAACAGGGTTCTAGTAGATATCATGAATATAAAAAAAAGTTTGAAACACACAATCATGTAAAAAAAAAAATGTACTTTTAATAAAATCCTATCCTATTTTTTTTTGCATAGAAGCTTTTGTTTATATTGTGGGCTTGTAATTATTAGGATTAACTCCCGGATATGATAATTATATTTATTTATTATATTATAATCATAAATTATAATATAATACATAATTATAAATAATAATCTGAAAAAATAATGAAATAATAGACAACAATGTAATCTAAAAGAAAAATATAAAATTAAAATTAAATGTACTTTTATTTTTATTTCATGTTGTGTGGTGTTTTTGTACTGTAAAAACCATTTAAAAGCAGATTACATTGTAATCTGCTTTTAAATTTCCCTCCCAGACACACCCCCATACATCACCACTCACATCACCCAGAAGATGACTCCGGGGTGATGTGAGAGGGGGATTTCCCTACCCTGCTCACAGAGACAGAGACGCTGCTGCTGCTCGCATCTCCAGAGAGATGCAAAGCACAATACAGGATTTCACATCCCACTGCAGATGCCAGCAGCAATAGAAATTTTTTTATTGGTGCTGGAGGAGCTGTGGGGACCGGGTAAGTATTTGCTTTCAGTTGTAATCAGATTGTCATACAATGTATGACAATCGGATTGCAATATAACGTTTGTTTACATTTTTAACCACCTGGTGAGAAAAGTTCGGGTTTAACACTTTTTGCAAGTGTTTTTACCCCGGACATGGTCGGGTTTAACAGCCAGGTGGTTAAATAGTAGTTTATAAATAATAATAAAGAAATGGTAGTGATACATAATTATAAATTTAAATGGTAGTGATGGGCACATTCTGTGCCATAAGTTTATAACAAAGCAGTTTACTTGTATTCTCAGGTAAAAGTAGTTTCCTCTGTTTATAGTCTGATTGGTTTACATTTGAGTATATGCCGTATTCCCTATATACCTAAAATTCCTACAGCTCTTTAAAGTAAAGCTTTTGCATTTTTTATGACCGTGTGCATGTTTTCAGGGTGGCTGATGGGGTCATCCTTCTAATCTTTCCTCTGGTTGTGGACAATTCTAAAAACTACAAAAAATGCTGCAGTACTGTTCTCTCTGTAATTTTCCAGTGACCCCAGGCAGGTGTGATGACACATCACTAAGTGGGTGTGCATGGGGCAACTGCAAGTGGGCTCAATCAAAGTAATTGTGGATTCAAACTACAGCAGGGGTATGTGAAGAGTGTGAGAGTAGCAAAGTGCAACTGTAAGATTGCTATATGTTTTTCTGCTTTTCTTGATATTTTTTTGTTAATATTACATTAGCTTAGCAGGGTTCAGTAAACCAAAGAAAACTGTGTGATATTCTAAAAAGACAACAGAGAGAAACAGCTCTGTACTGAACAAGACCACTGTCCATGAACATCCTGAAATTCTATGCACTGGTGGTAGTGCTCAGGCATAATTCACATGGATGCTCGTTTTTGTAGGGTTCTGTCACAAGAGCCTGATTAAACATCTTCTGTGATTTGTAATTTTTCCCAGACAAACTGAACTGTTTCCAGAACATTTTAGCAAACAAATAATTTTTAGAGAGGTCTTAGATCTCTGGTATCCAGTTTTCGTATGACAAGCCAAGAATACTGCCAAACATTTTTTAAAGACCACTTAAAGAAGAGCAGAATAGGTCATTAATATGCCTGTGTAAACAGATCAATGCTTTCCGTGTGACAAAAATGTATCTATCACATGAAATGCAACACATCAATTAAAAAAATCATTCTATGCCTCCTAACGTACAGTAATATCTAGCTAGTCTAGATTTTTATTCTCTTATCCCACGGTCAACACCATAGTTACATAGTAGGTTAGGTTGAAAAAAGTTCATCATGTTCAATCACTAAGGAAAATAAACATATCCCAGATATAAAACCCTAAAAGACATAGTTGGTCCAGAGGAAGGCAAAAAAAAACCCTGGTACAATTTGCTTCAACAGGGCAAAAAAATCCTTTCTGATTCCATAAGGCAATTGGATATTCCCTGGATCAACAGTCTCTGTTATCTTTAAATCCTTAATACCCAGTTATATTCTATGCTTCTAGAAAAGCATCCATCTTTTTCTTAAAGCAATCTATAGTAGTTGCTGAAACTTCCTGAGGGAGCCATTTCCACATTTTCACAGACCTTACAGTGAAGAATCCCTTCCTTATCTGGAGCTTAAACTTCTTTTCCTCCAGATGCAAAGAGAGCCCTCTTGATCTTTGTAATGATCTCAAAGTGAATATTTGGGAAGAGAGTTTTCTATATGGACCATTTATATGAAAGCTGCTGCAGTAAAGGCCTGGCAGAGCAA
>NC_092863.1:26728741-26736756 GCF_032062135.1 Pyxicephalus adspersus
AAGGCTTTAGTTCCTCACATTTTTATGCAATCTTTTTGTTCAACCCACTGAATTAAAGCTGAAAGTCTGCAGTTCGACTGCATCTGAGTTGTTTCATTTAAAATTAATTGTGGTAATGTACAGAACAAAAATTAGAAGAAAGTTGTCTCTGTCCAAATATTTATGGACCTAACTGTATATGCACATTTGTTATAAGCTCTGCATTGTTAGAAAGAACTAGGTCCAGCAGAGTATGATTTCTAGTTAGGGCTTCCATTAACTGTACCATAAAATTATCTTGTATTCAATTCACAGTTTTCCTCCCTTTTGCTGTTCCTGTAGTGCCATTACTCCAGTCAATGTCAGGGTAGTTGAAATCCCCCATGATTAAAACACTTCCACTTTTTGCTGCTTTTTCTGTCTGTGCTAGTAGTTGATTTTCCATTTCTTCCTTAGCACTGGGGGGTCTATAGAAGACTCCAATAATTAATTGTGTATTATTCAACCCCACCCATAATGGCCTCAACCTCATCGCTTGTTCTATCCGCAATTTCTTTGTTCACATTCACTTTCAGATCTCTTCTCACAGACACCACCACCCTTTTGTTTGGCTATACCCAGGAAAATTGACAGCCCAGTCATGTGAAGAACAAAGCCAGGATTCAGCAATGCCAACTAAGTCATAGTTCTCTTCACTCATTAAGGCTTCCAACTCCCCTATTTTGTTTGCTAGACTTCTAGCATTGCTGAACAGGCTCTTTAAACCTCTGCTGCATTTACCAGCATTGTTTGCCAAATCGTTTTGTTTTTCAGTACAACTAGTACTGCACAATCCAATGTTTGTTTTTAACATGGGAAGCTCCATACATTTATCCATAACCCTCCCCCCAACTATCCCCAATCTACCCTCCACTAGTGTCTGACCCCTGACTAACCTTTCTGCCACCCTATTTAATTGTCCCACACCCTCTGTCCTAGTTTAAATATCCATCCACCATTCCCCTAAATCTTTCCCCTAGCACAGCCGACCCACTTTTATTTAGGTGCAAACTATCTCTGGCATACAGGTTGTACCCCAAAGAAAAGTCAGCCCAGTGCTCTATGAACCCAAACCCTTCCTTTTTGCACCAGGACTTAAGCCATGCATTTAGCTGTCTAAGCTCCCTCTGCCTTTCCTGTGTTGTGCATGGCACAGGCAATATTCCAGGGAACATAATCTTGAAGGTCCTTTCCTTCAACTTGAAACCTAGTTTTTAAGGATCCTCCATCTTCCATCTATCTTGTCATTGGTTTCAACATGGACCAAGACAGCTGGGTCCTGTCCAGCTCCTCCCAGTAATTTGTCCACTTGGTCCACCACATGCCTAACCCTGGCACCAGGGAGACAGCAAACCATTGGGTTTAAGCGATCCGGGTGACAAACTATTCTATCAGTACTCCTGTTAATAGAATCCCCTATGGCAACCAATTGTCTTTTCCTTCCAGCATTTCCCTTCCCCTCCCCTACTAGATGGGCTTCTCTCCTGGCTGTTAGGGGTAGCAGTAACACCTAGAGTTTCCACCACTGGGTCTGCCACCTCCACCTTTGCAAATATGTTAGTGTGCTCAAACACAGGGCTGGCCTTCCTTTTCTTTGTGCCCCTAATACTCACCAATTACTAACTACAGTAACCCAACTCCCTACATGTTCATCCTGATTAACCTCTCCACCCTCCACATCTAAGCCATTAACTACCTGCTCAGGGAGCAGAAGACCCCTATCAAGGTTATGGACTGATTTCATTGATCCAATGTGCTTCTCCAGCTCTCCAATGTGAGATACCAGAAGGGCGACTTGCTCATATCTGTCACAGCGGTATTCATCTAGGAGCTGTTGCTCCATTTGTGCATATGGATGACTGTGCACTGAACCAAACCTTCCACCTTGCTACCACTCATTTTCCCAGTTACAATGTTTGTTTGTTTACAAGGAGTTTTAAAATTTTACTTACAGATTGTGGTTACTATAAGGATTTAACTCCTTTTGTTTTTAAACTCATGTGTTTTCTAACTCCACTTGATTTCAAGCCACTAGTTTCACCAGCCAAGAGTGAGCAAGCTCAAGGTAAGCCTACCAGGAACTTAAATCATCTGTCAAACCTTAACTATTCCCCCTTAGATGTCAGCAAGGAAAAAAGTAAAAAAAAAGCTATTTAAAACAAAACTGACAGTCAGTCAAGCAGACACAACCCAACAGTCAAATAGACAACCCCTAAATGCACAATATCAGAAAACTGGGTTTGCTAACTCCACTTGATTCCAAGCCACTTGTTTCACCAGCCAGGAGTGAGCAAGCTCAAGGTGAGTCTGCCAGGAACATAAATCACCCGTGAAACCTTGACCACTCTTCCTTAGAAGTCAGCAAGGCAAAAGAGAAAAAAAGCTATAGAAAGTCACATAGAGCTCTCTACATCCACTTGTGAGATTGAGAAAACAGCACATGTGTTCAATGTTTGTAATAAAATATAGGACTACTGTCGTTCTGCATTTTAGCCACAAGATGCCGCTGTTTCTGAGCACAGCTAAACAAGTGGCCAGTATTTGTATATTGTTAGGAGGTGTGGTTGTTTTAGGGTCTATGTATGTGGCAGGTCATAATAACCAATCTTGAAAAAGGACGCTGTGCTGACCTCTGGGGTGAATGTATCTAATGTGTTTTCTTTGGATTATTGTTTGGAATTTTGTTTATTGTGATAGTATGCAGTAAAGTACTTCCTGTTTTATATAAATTGGTGTCAGTGGGCTGTTTTTCCCTGTTTGTGACTTCGCTGTATCCTAGAAAGCCCCCGGTACACGGCTTACACACTGATTGCATTTTGTTAACTGAATTGTTCAAACATTTTAAGTGGCAGTCATATGTGTATGCACAATCAGACTATCTGTCAGCATTAATTTATCTACTCCTGAACACTTCTGAGCTATGGTCCATTGTCTGGTGAGTCCGTCAGGTGGCCGATCCTCATGTTGCAGCCCATCCTTCACATCATTCTGGGGGCATGTTTGAGCATTTGTATGCTCTCTGGCAGAGTACCAGCTGTCAGGGTGTGGATTATCCTCATGGCATGACCTGAATTACCCCCTAAACATGGCTTCATTTCCTTGCCTTCAACCCTCCCTTTGTCTGCAGAATTGTGTTTTACCACTGGCTTTGACAATTGATTTCTATCTACTTGGCCTTGTGTCTGCAAAGATCATCCTCTGTGAACATAGATCGTGGGGGCAGCAGAGTACCAGGAAAGCACAACTAGCTTCCAAAGGATGATTAGGAGCTAGTTTTAAGGTGAAGTCTACAGGCTTTGTAGCAAATGAAGAAGCTTTGGGTAGTGGGCCACATACAGAGGAGAATGCCTATGCAAGTGTTAAGGTAATTATTTAAGTTTTTTTCATTTCCCCCTAATCAAATGAGCATTTATCCTATGTAGTGTGGGGAAACCACATAGTATGGGTATCAGCATTTTGCAGTGGGGCTTTAGGTGGAGATTAGGGGAAATTTTAATACTAAAGTATTTGACAGTAGACAAGACTATGTACCTCTTTTACCTGGATTTGTTAGTGGATTTGTCCATTAACTGTGGTTTTTTTTTTTACAGAAGTCTTGTCCTTGTTCGTTCTTGTTAATTCTATTCTGGCACAATATTTATTTTCTTTTTTATGGTACAACCTTAGTAAACAAAGCTGTCTGTCTCTGGATGTAAGGATGCTGACAGTTAGAACAGGTTGCTTTTTTGCTTGTAATGTCATTTTAGTGGCAACTTGCTTTCCTATCCTTACTGCATTACAACTTTTAGATGATGGGTAGAAAATTAGTGGATACTAATATTAAGGACCATGTGATGGACTTCCACATTCTTGACTATTTTTACCTTCCCACGTTTTAAAACACCCCGTCTACATTGATTTGTTGGCAACAAAATGTTAAAAGCAAGTTTTACAATTAACTGTATGTTTTTAGTCATCTCTGTAAGTAGTCAAGACAAACCAGTAATATATTTGTTGCTGGGCAGTTTTTATAGTCAGATCAATTAAGTGTTTACATGTGTATTTATTACACACAGATACATTACTTCACGCATTAAACATTTA
This sequence comes from Pyxicephalus adspersus, assembly GCF_032062135.1. Lineage (NCBI taxonomy): Eukaryota > Metazoa > Chordata > Amphibia > Anura > Pyxicephalidae > Pyxicephalus > Pyxicephalus adspersus. The sequence goes on from NC_092863.1 coordinate 26,732,843, forward strand.
CAAGCTTTCTGTGGACAAAATTATTTTACATGTTCATTTCAGGTCCAAATGTTACTTCATCTTTGCTAGCTCTTCACTAACTTTGTATTGCTCTCAGATTTCCTTTCCCACTATTTAATAGCTTTGCCAGCCACCCAAAAACATTTTTAATGGCTACACAGAAAATTCAGAAAAATCTGAAATTATCACTACCCAAAGCATTTAGTAATTACAAAGTAATTGTAGAGTAGTGATAGAGTATTGTGCTACATTCCATACTTTTAGGAAGGCATATTTTTATTATATTAATGTGTACTTAAACTAAAATTAAATAGTATAAAGTTAGGCCACTATATTAACCTCTTAGTCCAGTGATTCTCAACCAGGGCTCCTTTGGATGTTGCTAGGGGTTCTTGGAGCATTGAGAAATGTGTTCCTCGCAGGTCAGTAATGTAAGAGGCATTCTTCCCAAGGACCACCACACTATTGCACTGTGAGTTGAGAATATAGTAACTATAGCAAGGGATTCAGGGAGCTGACACACACACCCTGGATTGTAGCCCAGGGAAAGATTTCTCTCACACTCCTTGTGTTATGTGAGGCCTGGCTTCTTCACCACCAGCATCCAAAGCAGGGGGAGACTCTTCATCTTCATTGGGCAGCAGCCCTCCACGGCATTCTCTGTCCCCTGCTTCTTCAGCAGACTTGGATCATGCCATTCAAGTATCAGAGCTAATGGGTAAAACCCTGGATGGGGACCGCCGTACACACTATGCTTTGCACTCTGCTAGGCCAGTGAGTACCCCACAGGTATCTCCTGCTACAAATGAGTCCTTGCAGCTAACCCCTCTACCTCCCAGGGGAAGGCCTTCAGGCACTCCAACCCTGCAGATCACTCTGGACCCTCGTATGCAACTGTAGCAGCCCAACTTTGGGCACTAACTCCCCCACCACAAGACACTTATCCTCGTACTTCTTTATGGAGAGATTACCACCAATCCATACCTACTAAGCAGGATTCCCGCACAACAAAAGTGAAGGAAACTTGCCGAGGAAAAATCCACCTGCTGCGGACATACCTACATGGTCTAGCAGATAAAGTTGAAGTGATTGATGATGACCTGCAAGCCAGTAAAAGTTACTCAACTACAAGAACAAGTCACTACACAAGCTGCTACAATGCCTGATTTACAGCTCCAATTAGAAGATATGCATAACAAGGGCCGTTGCAATAATATACAAATCCGTGGTTTACCTGAATACATCCAGTCCACTGATCTACAAGTGGTCAAACAAGCTATCTTTAATAAAATTGTCGGCTGCCCGTCTACAGAAGTTGTTGCTGGACTTGGTTTACAGGGTTTTTGGTCCTGTTGGGCCAGGGATGTTATCTGCAGAGTGCATGACCTCACCCAAAAAGATGCGATCATGACTACTGCCAGGAATATGTTCACTATAGATTTTGATGGTGCTGCCCCTTACCTATATCCGGATACATCCCAAGCAACCCTTCAACGTCGGCAGATCCTTCAGCCTTTGGTTACAACATTGCCAGATGCATCCAATCCATACAGATAGAGCTACCCATTTAGTCTGACGGCCCGCAAAGAAGGCAGGTCAGCCATGCTAAAACATCCAGAGGATTTGCCATACTTTTGCTCCACTTTGGAAATTCCACGCCCTACCATACCTGGGTGGGATCTATTACTTGTCTTTACACCCACAACCTCCACCTGGCCAGCTCTAGGAAATGACGCCCACAGCTTGACTCATTCACATCTTCTCCAGAGAACTAGGGAAGGCAACAACCCATCTACTGAATCTACTCTACAATAAACTCAAAATTATGCAGAAATTTCCCTTAGACAGCAGATAATCTCAGCGTTTGGAATCCTTGATTACTGCTGATTAACCACGGCCTCTGGGGACTTTCTTATGCTGGATCCATATGCAATCATATATGTCTTTTTTTTTTTCTTTTTTCTTTGTTGCAGATTGACCCTCTACCTTATAATAATCTGAGGAAATTGACCAGTTCACTAAGTATATTCTAACTCCTGTGCTGATAACATATGCAGTTTTGGTATAAAAGCAGGACTTTTATTTATACTTTTATGCACTTGTTTCATAGAGTTTGCCCAAGGCTCTATATTTAGATGTTTATAGCCTGGAAAGCAGGCCAGAAATTTTAATGATGTTTACTGTATTGCTGCGATTGGTGGACCTGGTCATGTTCCCCATAGGGCCCTCCACCAAGGCCCCCTTTTTTGTTAACCGTCAGATAAGGTTTTTGCCGGCAGGTATACAGCCATGTCTAAGGTTCCAATCTAAATATTTTCATATTCTACCATACTTTATTTTATTTTGTATTTTGTTCTTTGCTTTGTTTTTTATTTTTTTTTCTGTTGTTTCCTCCTTGCCCTTCTCTTTGACCTAGGTCTGCTCTATTGGGTGGGAAAAAAAGTGGGCCGTGCATACACAGCGGGCTAACACGGTTATTCTTCAGTGGTTTCAGTTTTTTTAAACCTCTTTAATATATATGAATAGGATAAAATCTTGTACCCTAAATGTTAAGGGCATAAAATCTTATTCTAAGTGTAAGCTCCTCCTTCAAGAGTTAAAGAGGCAGAAAGCTGGTATTGCCTTTATAAAGGAAAACCTATTTGGGACCTGGGAGCAATCTTCACTTTTATCTACAGGCTTATATAGCCCCAGTTAATCCAATAAGTCAGGGGAAGTCGCCATACTCTTCCACACTAACACTGTGTTCACGTTATCCCATATGTATTTGTTACTTGCTGGCGATTTTAATCTTATACATACTCCAGCCATTGGCCGGTGGGCACCTAATCTAGTCCACCACCCACATCACGTATGTCAGCAGGATTTCGTAAACTCATGCATAAGTATGGTATATTTGAGGCATGCCATTCTGCATACCCTTTTTTATTTCTACATAGGACACATACCAGTATTGATTATATTTTTTATAAATACCCCGATGAGGGCAATCTCTCGTGTAGACATAGGCCTGATCAGTTAGTCTGACCATGCCCCTGTTCTGTTTGTGGTGGACTGTGAACCCACCCCCAGCAAAAAATTCCACTGGCACCTCAGTTATTTTTTATTGAAACATACTCCCACTAAAATGGCCATCCAAAATACTATAGACAACTATTTTCGGGAAGATTTACATTCTGTAACATATTTGTCTACTCTATGGGAGGCCCACAAAGCAGTAATTAGAGGTCATTGTAAATCTGTATGCACCATAGTACTAGCAAACAAAACAGGGGAGTTAGAAGCTTTAATGAGTGAGGAGAATTATGTTAGTTGGCATTGCTGAATCCTGGCTTTGTTTTTCGCATGACTGGGCTGTCAATATTCATGGGTATATTCTCTTTCGTAAAGACAGAGTCAAACTAAAGGGTGGTGGTGTCTGTCTGTACGTGAGAAGTGATCTAAAGGTGACTGTGAAAGAAGAAATCTGGAGTCTGTTATAGGCCCCCCAGTGCTAAGGAAGAAATAGAAAATCAACCATTAGCACAGCTAGCAGCAAAAAATGGAAGTTTTTAAAACATGGGAGAAAGCAGGCCTGGAGTGACACCTATGGGCGAAGGGCCTCATGACAGGGTAGCATTGAAGGCTGAATATGTGTTAAAGGTGAATAGTTCATAGAAGGGGGGGGCCGTGGGTGGCTGGAGATTGTTCAAAGGGCATGAGTCAGTGGTGGTGAGGGTCAAAAGGTAAGAAAACCGGATGCAGGCACGAGGGCAGAGGGGGTTGTGGAATTTATGGTAATAAGGAAAGTGCGGGAAATTCAGGGCTGGGGATTGGAAGAAAGTTTTGGGGGAGGTCAGGGTTTTAGGGGTTAAAAAGGAGAAGTTTGAGGAAGCAAGCAGATCCTTTAAAATTATTGCCGTGGGACTGCATCC
>NC_092863.1:26736934-26747185 GCF_032062135.1 Pyxicephalus adspersus
GTGTGGAATATGGGGTCCGCTAACTGTCCCTGAGGCGGGGCATGAGCGCCTGGGGGCCTGGTCGGAAAAGCGGAAACGGATGGAGTACTATATAAAAATTATTACTTTCATGGATCCGTTTAAAAAGTGTTCTGGTTATGAAAATGTTGTGATTTATATGTTCAAATACATGGTTAATAAAGGGGGCTGCTGTGGCCAATTATTCACCAAGAAAATGTGTTATGTCTCTTTTATTGTGGGGTGTTTTGGGGGGTGGTTAATGGTCACAGCAGAGGAAGGCTTCTAATGCTGTGCCCTGGTCATATAACTACCCTGACATTGACTGGAGTAATGGCACTACAGGAACAGCAAAAGGGAGGAAATTTGTGAATTTAATACAAGATAATTTTATGTACAGTTTATAGAAGCCCCAACTAGAAATGATACTCGGCTGGACTTTGTTCTCTCTAACAATGCAGAGCTTATAACAAATGTGCAAATAAAAGAAAATCTGGGTAGCAGTGACCATAATATGATTTCATTTAAGGTAAGCTGTAAAAAGGAAGCAAAAAGAGGAAAGATAAAAACATTTAATTTTAAGAGAGCAAATTTTCCATTATTAAGGGCGGATCTCTGTGACTTGGACTGGGAGACAATATTGTCCTCAAAGAACACAGAACAGAAACGTGCAAAACTTCAAAATGAAAGACAGATTGCAAACGAAAGTAAGGCAAACCCCCAAACAAACATTTTTCAAATATATTAATAGCAAAAAATATCATGTTTGAGCATGTAGGCCCCTTAAAGGATGTGGCTAGGTTGGTAACTGGGGATAAAGAAAAGGCAGATTTACTAAACACTTTTTTTTTACCTCTGTGTACACAAAGGAAAATGGCAGATCTCAAGTCCAAATTCATAATAGTAATGTCACTCCCTCAATGAGTCACAACGGCTCAGAATTGATATGATAGAGAAACAGCTGTGAAAAGTTAAGGTTGACAAAGCACCAGGACCTGATGGATTACATCCACGTGTCCTCAAAGAACTGAGCTCTGTACTTGTAAAGCCAATATTTCTAATTTTTAGAGACTCTTTAGTCATTGGCAAGGTACCGATGGATTGGCGTAAGGCCAATGTAGTTCCTATCCTCAAAAAGGGAGCAAAGTCATTACCAGATAACTATAGACCCGTTAGTTTAACATCCATAGTTGGAAAGGTCTTAGAGAGTTTGATAAAGAACCACATAGAGGAGTTTCTGCTAGAAAATAATATTATAAGTGATAGTCAGCATGGCTTCAAGAAAGACAGAAGTTGTTAAACAAATTTACCCTCCTTTTATGAGGAAGTAAGTAAACAAGTAGACAGTGGAATAGCAGTTGATATAGTGTACTTGGACTTTGCTAAAGCATTTGACACGGTACCCCACAGACAGTTAATATGCAAGTAAGGGTCAATAGGTTTAGAAAAGTCAATCTGTAAATGGATAGAGAACTGGCTTAAATATCGCATCCAGAGAGTTGTAAGTAATGATTCGGTTCGGTGTTGGGACCTTTACTTTTTAAAATCTTTATAAATGATATGAAGTTTGGGATTAAAAGTACCAAACTATGTTATGGAATTATGTCCATACAGGATGTCTATAATCTACAAGCAGACCTGGATGTACTGTTTGATTGGGCAGCCAAGTGGCAAATGACATTTAATATAAATAAATTTAAAATTATGCACTTGGATGCTAACAACATGCATACTTCATACTGTCTAGGGGGAATACATTTTGGGGAGTCAAAAATGGAAAAGGATCTGGGGGTTCTGGTAGATCTTAGACTTAACAACAGCATGCAATGCCAAGCTGCAATATCCAAAGCTAGCAAAGTACTTTTTACCTATTAAAAGAGGAATAGACTGCAGAGATGGAGACATTATCCTGCCCCAGTACAAAGCATTGGTCAGACCACATCTGGAATATGCAGTCCAGTTTTGGTCACCAGTTCACAAAAAGGACATTGTTGAATTGGAGAGAGTGCAGATAAGGGCAACTAAATTAATAGAAAGAATGGCGGAACTCAGCTATGAGGAGAGATTAGCTGAACTGAATCTATTTTACCTTGGGAAGAGACAATTAAGGGGGGATATGATCACCCTGTATAAATATATAGTATACATATATATAGTATAAATATAAACAGTCCATATAGAGAACTCTCTTCCCTATTATTCACTTTGAGATCATTACAAAGAACAAGAGGGCACTCTTTGCGTCTGGAGGAAAAGAAGTTTAAGCTCCAGATAACGAAAGGATTCTTCACTGTAAGGTCTGTGGAATTTGCTCCCTCAGGAAGTAGTTTCATCAACTACTATAGATTGCTTTAGGAAAAAGCTGGATGCTTTTCTAGAAGCACAGAATATAACTGGGTATTAAGGCTTTAAAGTAAAAATAACAGTGACTGTTGATCCAGGGAACATCCAATTGCCTCATGGAATCAGGGTTTTTTTTTTGCTTTCCTCTGGACCAACTATGTCTTATAGGGTTTTATATCTGGGATATGTTTATTTCCCTAGTGGTTGAACTTGATTGACTTATGTCTTTTTTAAACCTACCCTACTATGTAACTATGTAACCAAACTTAAAAAGGATAAGATTTTTCAATAGGCACAACTTACAGATTCTCTGCAAAAAACAGACCAGTTATTGTATTCCACCCCGTCGGTGACACTTCTTAAGTAGAATACAGACCTTCGCTATCAAATAAAACAGTTAGATTTGGACGAAACAGAAAATTCATTACTTTTCCTGCGGCAAAAATTCTATGATAAGGGAAACAAATCATCATACTCGCATGGCTGGTTAAGGAGCAAACCGGAAAATCCACACCAATGTCACTGCATGACAGTTCTGGTTAAGTACAATATGATCCTGAAGCCATTGCTAGAAGATTTGGCGACTATTATTCAGAGCTTTATTCTAAAGTACCTAATTTGTCACAAGGGGAAATACAAACCCTTCATGTACGCATTCAAGAATATCTTTCTAATTGCTCCCTCCCAGCCTTGAAGAAGTCAGAGGTCAACGCCCTTCATCGAGAAATTTCTGAGGAGGAGATTTTAGCTACAATTAGTAGCCTCCCACACCATAAAGCTTCAGGGCCTAATGGTTTCTTATACATCTATTACAAGACATATGCCCCCACCCTGGTCCCTTAATATGTCAAACTTGTTTAATAGCTTTATGGGATAGAAGATAAAACAAGGCATACTTTAGATATTAAAGACGCCCTAAATAAAATGGAAACTAGTGTGGTTGTTTTAAGTTTGGACACTGAAAAGGCATTTGATCACCTTAGCTGGCCATTTATGTTGGAGGCTCTACAAAAAGCAGGGTTAAAAGGTCTTTTTCTACAGGCAATTTCTGCCTTGTATTCTACACCCACTGCAGAAGGTGCTAAAGAGACTGCCATCTAGATGAGGAATTACCTACAGCAATTTATATGGTATGAGCATAATTGAGCATGGAGGATTCATTCAGCAGAATGATAATTATTAAGGAAGTGTTATACAGCTGTTCCCAGTATTTTTTGTAGTTTTGAATAAACAGAAAATGAGAATAAATTACTTAGGTAATCCCTACAGAGGGATTTCAGGTCTATTACTGTTCTAGAGACTACTAAAAAAAAATATTTTTCCTTGACCAAGAACTGGGAATAATGATTATCAAGGGTGAATAATTCAAATTAATTACCAGTAATAAAAAAAATCAAAATCCCTACAGAGTTTACTCCATCCTTTCCAAATAAATTAGGCACTGAAATGTACTTAAGTCATCAGTTCCTAATTATTATAAAAATAAAATAACTCCTGACAATTATAGTTGTATACTTAAGTTTACCTAATTTCATTTACAAGGGCTACTGGGAAGCATTGTGTATTGTGATACACTTTAACCCTACCTATAATATCAGTGGGTTTAGAAAACATTTTCCAGTGTTTAGCTTCGAGCATACTTTACATCATTTTACAGAGAATATTTCAATTACTTACGCCCCCTAAGCTTGCAGTTTTAATGTTACTATCACAGTTATACAGGAACACACTGTGGAGAAGATATAGTCAATGTACAGTTAAATATTAGACAAACATAATCAGAAATTTTCAACTTGACAGAAAAAAGTGTTATGTAAGGATACAAAGATGGATCCAGCATTGGAGAAAAACAGTTTTCGATGCAAATCCACTTCTGTGGCTGTTACAGTCAGATTAAAATGTCCAGTGTTTAAAAATATCAACCAAACTCATGAAGTTACAATATCTCTCCAGCCTGGCACCCTAATAATTTCCACATCATGAAGCTTATTAGTTCAAGCAAATAACCAGATATTACCCATTTTTCGACTACTGGAAGATGCCAAAAAAACAAATCACATTACAAGGCACAATACAAGTCCCTTTCACTGATGTAGAATGCCATGCTTTGAAGTTTATTCTTTTTTCTGTTCCTTGCTAAACAGACGCAGGAAAATTTCTTGTACCTTTGCACTATGGATTACCCACAGAGGAATATTGTTTATAATAATTGCCTGTAACACAAAGAAAAAGATATGTACAAATATATGAGGCATAAAAGGCATTTTGTGATTTTTGTAAAGTCTGTATAAACTGTTGTTTCTCTCCTGCTGTTGGTAACTTTGTTTGCAGTGGCAAAGTTTTAACCAGGGGCTACTGTTCTCCGTTAATAAAGTAAAAAATTACCTAAACCTATCACAGCTTCTTTTCAGATATATCAAAATATGATTGAACTACATAGACATGGATTCCTCAAGCTGACCTCCTGACATGCAAAAAACAACATATTACTAAAACAGATACCGGGTTATGTATGAAATATTATGTAATATTTTGTCTGAATGGCATCTTGTTGATAAATTAAAATCATGATTAGTGATAGGGAATTTTCCCTTAGGTAAAACAGATAACTGTCTCATGTCTCATACATATTCTGTTTGTGTGACTGACGACACTTGCGGTGATATTGCGTCCCGGGACCACAACCCAAAAACACACCTTTAGAGGCTCTCATAGCATAGAATTTACACAGGGGCTGCCAAGAAGCATAGCTCACAGGCAGGTGTCTAAATGAGAAATACCAAAGCCAGAACTCCACCACCCCTCTGTAAGGCATTATTCCAACATACATTGAACATGCAAAGCCTGAAATAAATAATGAAAAAATCAATTAGGGACAACATCTGAGAAAACAATTAAATTAATTAAACCGTGAAGTGGATAAAGAATGAGAATACATGTTGTCCTGTATATGGTTCGATTTCAAATTCCTTACCAAAGAAGCATGTGCAAGGCACCCGTATGTCTCACTTCCTTGGGTAACATGGTTCAGTGATTCTTTTACAAAGTCCATTGAAGATTTTGTTATGATATTTGTTGTTGTGTTTTTTGTCATTGGCGTTGAAACACCATATGGCATAACTGCCTGAAAGACGAAAAAAACAAAACTGTTTAAATGATGTTAAATAATGTTAACTTTTATTTTAAACCACAAAAGGTTTCTTTGTCCTATTGCATGCTGTTCTCTTCTCAAATGAATCTGCTTCTTGTAGCTTTTATTTTTGACAACCATTTACATGGTGTTACTGTTCATTTGTAATTTTTGCAAACTTATAAGCAGGTTTTTTTGTAAGGTTCCATTTTCACTATGGCTGTGCACTGCATTTTTCCATGTGAATGTGCAACCCAATGCACAATTACACAAAGTTCATACTGGGCTTTTAAAGCACATACGAGCTGCAATGTGCTAGTAAGATGCATTTAGGATGTCATTGCACCCCAGTGCACCAATGCATGTCATGTGTCTTGTGCATGGAATGCATTAACGCAAAGTACTAGTGTGAATGAGCCCTGTAACTTTCTTAAAGTTACCTGATGTCTCTGTTGCAACATCCCCTCCTCTCTGCAAAACTTTATATGACTAAAAGATCTTGTATCTTGCTTTTCTTACTTGCATTTTAAACAGTTCAATTGACAGGTTTGCTGAAACACCCATGACAGTCCATCTTTTCCATTTTTGGAGAGATTTAGTAAAATAGACCCAGTGTGTACCAGTGTACTATTGATTGAATTATGTATGATTTATTTATTAAAGCCTTACTGAATTAGTGTACATAAATAGCTCATAAAAACCACAGAAGCAAGGAAGCATTTTTTAAAAATACAATCACTTTGTTTAATATCTATCACTGAATTTCTTGAATTGATATCTTACACTGATTGTTGTTTTATTGCAATGTAAGATTGTACAAAACTGAGTACCTGTATAATGATTCCTTTGGCTTTATACTCAGCTTGTAGAGCTTTGGAAAATGTTGTTACAAAAGCCTGTTGAGAACATTAAAATGTTAAAGGATGAGGCCCAATTACAAGAAAGACAGATTAATCTTATTAAGAATCAGCTCTATTGTTTGGGAAAAGTGATAGTGGCTTGAGCAAACTATACCATTGGATTGGGCAGCTGTAGCAACAGATTAATAACAAAAGAAGAACATTTCAAGATAAAATGTATTGATTTTGTACGTCATTGTTTTTTCATAAGTTATGGCCAGGGTTTATAGAGTAAGTACTATACCCTGCACCTCATCCCCTGCCACTTAATTTCAAGAATTCCTGGCTATCAAATTGATATGCTCTATAACAGTGGTCTCCAACCCCTAGGTGAGTTGGGGGGCCTCAAATGACAGGAAGCAAAAGTGCCAGAGTCGTATGAAAAAATACTACCTTCAGAATGCGAATTTCTATGAGATTGCGCTTCAATGTGAGCTCCCCAAGAGTGGGCATGTTTTATAAACCTCAGAGATCAGCTGTGGATGCTCCCCGCTCACCTTGTACTGTAAATGAATACTACTTCTCAGTACACCAGCAGTATAAGAGCTGTGTCCATGCTTCTGTCATTATCCCCAACGTATAAACATATGTCCTACACCGACTGTTGTGGAAACTTGAAATTTTCAGGGTACACAGGGGACCCCAAGAGTTGATTTTAAACCTAATTTCAGCCCCATATATGGGGTCTCAAACATAAAATCCTAATAGGAATCAGGGAACTTTTCTCATTAAAGTGGAACTACAATGAAAATAAAAAATGAGACCTTTACTTGCACAGATTCTTGACGTATGCCACTCCATTTGTCAAAAAAAATATATGGCCACTTACCTTTCCTGAACCCCATTTTCTCTTTAACTTTAAATATAAGATATTTTCTCTTTAAATATAAGATATGTGGGGGATTCTTGTGGCTAGCTATTTAACTACTTAATTACTTAAGTAAATTATTTAATCCTTAGTTAACCCTAAACACCCCTATTTAACTCCTTTCACATCTTCCACAAGTTTTTTTTACCTGTTATTTTAATTGCATATTTTATCTGGCTATTAATATTAAAACACTTTTGTTTCCTATAAAAATTTACATGTGCAAGGGGTAAATGCTCATTTTATTTAGGTTGGAGGGGACTGTATGAAAACATGTTAGTTTTATATATTTTAAATCATTCCTAGATATTTACAGCAGAGATTTAGGCTTGCTTGCCTATATATATCTGTTTTGGCATAAAGTTTTTTTAAAATATTATAAATAATATACTTACTTTGGAGGAAGAATAAAGTGCATAAAGTGGACAAGGAAAAGTACCGAAAGCAGAAGAAATATTCAGCACAAGACCTTTTTTCCTGAAAAAAATGGTATTAAAACCTGGTAAAAATCGTGCTATCGCCTTTTGCATTCAGACCAATACAAATTTAATTAGAAAAACATATAATTCCACAAGTGCATGTCTTCTGGGAAGGTTATTGGTACTGCACCTGAAACTGAGTATACACATAAAACAATGATGACATATGCAGGTCATCTGGTCTGGGTCTACAGGTACAGAAGGGGGTCTTTAACAGGCAAGTAGTTATTCTATTGTACAAAGTCATATCTCTGTCTACTATTAGAATTATTTTATTACATTTAATTTTTTACAAACAGTATGTTAGGAACTTAAAAATCTTAACTGTTCTGGAACACCGGGGAACTGAAATGTCAACTCTTTTTTGACCTGTTTTTTTCAGTTACGGAGCTAAGCAGATGAACCTTAATCTTTGGGAGCCCAAGGCAAAAATTCTTTATTAAAACTAGCACGTGTGCCAGTTCATTAGTGAATTTTCATTGCAAATCCATGACAGTTCATACAGAGCAATAAAACCTTGTTATGTTTTTTATTTTTTTGATATGTTTGGTTGTTGTACATGCTTGTTATAGTGCATTTCCCTCTGAAATTGTTACAGACATTGTTTAAAAGAAGTGTACTTTGATTAAAACGTTGATTGGAGAACAAATAAAGAAGTGCAAAAAATGATAGGCTGCTCAGCTACAATGATCTCAAAATGGAAAAGACTCCACCAATGATTAGCCAGGAAGATCAAAGCAGGTCTAAAGTTGCCAGTGAGTACTGTTACAATTAGAATATGCTTGTGATGTGAAGACAAGCTTTTGGCAAGAAGCCTTCACAAAGTCCTAATGTTGAAAAAAGACATGCCGAAGAGGTTACAGTTTGCCAAGGAACACACCGACTGGCCTAAAGAGAAATGGTGCAACATTTTGTGGACTGATGAAATTAGGATTGTTCTTTCTGGGTCTAGGGGCCACAGAGACCGTTTGTCAAAAGACACACAAACACTGAATTCAAGCCACAGTACACTGTAAATAAAGTGAAGCATGGTGGTGAAAGCATTATGATATGGGGATGTTTCTCATACTATGGTGCTGGGCCTATTTATCTGATACCAGGGATCATAGATCAGTTTGAATACATCCAAATACTTGAAGAACTCATGTTGCCTTATGCTAAAGAGGAAATGCCCTTGAAAAGGGAGTTTCAACAGGACAACAACCCCAAGCACACCAGTAAAACAGCAACGTTTTGGTTCCAGACCATCAAGATTGACTTTATGAAGTGGCCAGCCCAATCCCTGAAAACATGGGGTGACATCAAAAATGCTGTTTCTGAGGCAAAACAAAAAAGAATGCAGAAGAACTGAACTAGAATACCTGTTTACAGGTGCCAGAATTTGGTAGATTCCATGCAACACAGATGTGTAGTAGTTCACAGAAACAGTGGTATACCTAAATATTAGTTCAGTGATTCAAAGAAAAGCAAAATCATTTTTTTTTCAGTTTATACAGTGAATGTTTGAGTTTGTAAAGAGGAATGCAGACACTGCTAATATTTCCTTTTTTCATATTCTGTAAGTGAATAACACAAATTTGATACTTTTGCATGTTTTTTTTTTAAATAAAATGCATATGTGTTCCCAATGCATGGAAATAAAGCCTATTATAAGGACTTTGAATTAATTTGAGCTGATGGCTGAGGGTGGGAACAAGCGGAAAGTGGAATTTGAAAAGTGAGTGGGAATAAAAGGTGAAAGATAATGGTGATTAGATAAAAGGGTGATTGTGGATAGGAGGTGATAGTCAAGCAAAGCTCGAAATGGAGGATAACAAGGAAAAATATGATGAGGAATAAGTCAAAGTCAAATAAAGGATAAAATATATGCATGACAAATGCTTGTAGATCAAAAGACAGTGAGGATGAGACATATGGGATTCCAAAAGATGAAGACCACAGAAGTAGACAAGGCTTTTGAGGATAGTACACAGTAGGACCCTAATACAAACAGTTAGAAGAAAGAGGACAAAAATTCAGGTTGCGAGGATGATTCACAGACAGACCTGAGGAGCGAGAATACAGTAGGATATTTGAAAGACAGCGGAGTCAAGAGAATAATCCATTGGAACAGATTGGGACTCAGGGAGTGAAAGCAGGAGTGAACTGTGGATATGAGACACTAGAACATTCAGTAGAAGCAGCAGAGCAGGCACTCAGCATGATTTTCATTCACTACAATGCCTTCAAATGGAAATGTAAAGTTTCCTGCATGCAGTTAAGTACAGGGGCCACATTTAGTGAGATTTAATGGTCTTAAGATTTCAAATTTAGGCTAAGAGGTCTATTTCAGTATAGCAGACAGAGGCTACCATAAAAACATCTACAAGTATTCTGCCATTTGCCAACATTATTATTATTATTATTAAACAGGATTTATATAGCGCCAACATATTACGCAGCGCTGTACAATAAATAGGGATTGCAAATGACAGACTAATACAGACAGTGATACAGGAGGAGAGGACCCTGCCCCGAAGAGCTTACAATCTAGTA
>NC_092863.1:26750944-26754001 GCF_032062135.1 Pyxicephalus adspersus
AACACAGTGCTGAGATTTGGCAGATTGGGGGACGTACCATATACAATATCAGATGAGGGTTGCAGGGGAAAACAATTGCAAACACAGTGCTGAGATTTGGCAGATTGGGAGACGTACCATATACAATATCAGATGAGGGTTGCAGGGGAAAACAATTGCAAACACAGTGCTGAGATTTGGCAGATTGGGAGACGTACATATACAATATCTCAATATAACATGTCTCAAGACATGTCAAAATCTGGGTGAGAGTATCTGGCATGTTATATATTATTTTATTATGAAAAAAGGGTCACTAAAATATAATATGGAGGCACTAAAAACTTTTGGCAGAATGAACATAAGGTTCAGAATAGAAATACTTTGTAAAACATTGAGGAGAAGGAGTACCATTAGAACAGAAATGGAAAGTAGTGATGAGGAAGTAGTTTTAGCAGGATTTATAGTTTGCTTTGGGAAAATTTGGATGTTTTCCTAGAAGCACAGAATATAACTGGATATTAAAGTTTTAAAGAAATTACAACAGAGAATGTTGATCCAGGCAGCATTACCTCACGGGATCAGGAAGGATTTTTTTCCTGTTGTTTTCCTGTTTTGCCTTCCTCTGGTACAACTGTGCATTTATGGTTTGTAGTATGTTTACTTGCTTCGTGATTGAATTTGATTCTCTTTTTTCAACCTGACTTACTACAGTTAGGTCCATAAATAATTGGACAGAGACAATTTTTTAGTACATTACCACAATTAGTTTTAATTGAAACAACTCAGATGCAGTTGAACTGCAGACTTTCAGCTTTAACTCAGTGGGTTGAACAAAAAGATTGCATAAATATGTGAGGAACAAAAGCCTTTTTTTTACACAATCGCTTCATTTCAGGGGCTCAAAAGTAATTGGACAATTGACTTAAAGGCTATTTCATGGGCTGGGGTGGGCAATTCCTTTGTTATGTCGTTATTAAATAAACAGATAAAAGGCCTGGAGTTGATTTGAGGGGGGTTGCTTGTATGTGGAAGATTTTGCTGTGAACAGACAATATGCGGTCAAAGGAGCTCTCCATGTAGGTGAAACAAGCCATCCTTAAGCTGCAAAAACATAAAAAATCCATCCAAGAACTTGCTACAATATTAGGAGTGGCAAAATCTACAGTTTGGTACATCATGAGAAAGAAACAAAGCACTGGTGAACTCAGCAACGCCAAAAGACCTGGATGTCCAGGGAAGACAACAGTGGTGGATGATCGCAGAATTATTTCCATGGTGAAGAGAAACCTCTTCACAACAGCCAACCAAGTGAACAACACTCTCCAGGAAGTAGGCCTATCGATATCAAAGTCTACCATAAACAGAAGACTGCATGAAAGTAAATACAGAGGGTGCATTGCAAGGTGCAAGCCACTCATAAGCCTCAGGAATAGAAAGGCTAGATTGGACTTTGCTAAAAAAAATCTAAAAAAGCCAGCAAAGTTCTGGAAAAACATTCTCTGGACAGAGGAAACCTGGATCAGAAAAAAGTATGGAGAAGGCGTGGAACAGCTCATGATCCAAAGCATTTGACATCATTTGTAAAACATGGTGGACGCAGTGTTATGGCTTGGGCGTGCATGGCTGCCAGTGGCACTAGTGTTTATGGATGATGTGACACAGGACAGGAGCAGCCGAATGAATTTTGAGGTGTTCAGAGACATACTGTCTGCTCAAATCCAGCTAAATGCAGTCAAACTGATTGGGAGGCGTTTCATAATACAGATGGACAATGACCCAAAACATACAGCCAAAGCAACCCAGGAGTTTATTAAAGCAAAGAAGGGGAATATTTTTGAATGGTCAAGTCAGTCACCTGATCTGAACCCAATTGAGCACGCATTTCACTTGTTGGAGACTAAATTCCGGACAGAAAGGCCCACAAACAAATAGGAAAGGCCTGGCAGAGCATTAAAAAGGAGGAAACCCAGCATCTGGTGATGTCCATGAGTTCAAGACTACAGGCTGTCATAGCCATCAAAGGGATTTCAACCAAGTATTAGAAATGAACATTTTATTTTCAGCTTTTTAATTTGTCCAGTTACAATTAAGCCCCTGAAATGAAGTGATTGTGTAAAAAAAGGCTTTAGTTCCACACATTTTATGCAATCTTTTTGTTCAACCCACTGAATTAAAGCTGAAAGTCTGCAGTTCAACTTAAAATTTATTGTGGTAATGTACAGAACCAAAATTAGAAAAAAAGCTGTCTCTGTCCAAATATTTATGGACCTAACTGTATGTAACACAATACCGCTTCTCCTGAGTTTTTTCAAAACAAGAGGTAAATAAATTTCTTGTCAAAGACAAGCACTTCATAAGTGCTGTAATAGATGTAAAAGTGCTTCTGACGATTAGGGAAGCTCTTTGCACATATACTGGCCTTTATTTTTCTAAACAAAGGGCTTTATTAGCTTTTGGCAGGGAGGAGACCCTATTAACTTCATGAAGAAAGAAAAACCTGACAACTTTGCACAAAATCAACCAAAAGAACAGATAAAATATACCGAATATACCAGAAATAATAAAATACGTAGACCATAAATAAGAAACCAAAATCAAAAGCTAATTGCCAACATAGTAAAAGTACATTTTCACTTTTTCACTGAGGGAAAGGGTGCAAGCAACAGATTTGAGAATAGGGACAATAACCACAGAGCATTCTCCAGGGCCAGACATACATATTAAAGAAGGCAGTTAAAGTAAGACGTCCCAGTGGTAGGAGTATAACTGAGTAGACTGAGATGCTATTCTCTTTTGATAAATTAGACATTATTACCCCCCCCCCCCATATATAAAATGCAAATATTTAAAAGGGATAGCAAATATTTTTTAAAAGATTTGTCAATAGTATTGTTTTATGCCAATAAGCTAGTTTTATTCAATGTTGTGTTTTTTAATAATTAACCACCTGGCCATTAAACCTGACGGTCAAAGACACTAAACGGTGTCGGGGTAAAGACACTTGCAAAAAGTGTTAAACCCGAACTTTTCTCACCAGGTGGTTAAAAATGTAAACAAACGTTATATTGCAATCCG
>NC_092863.1:26754653-26792025 GCF_032062135.1 Pyxicephalus adspersus
TTTTTTTTTTATATTCATGATATCTACTAGAACCCTGTTCGGACATATTTCTGTAACTTACAGGTCTTTAATTTAAAAAATTTTTTTATGAAAAACAGTGTACCGCTTTTGGTACAGAAATCTAGACATCAGTGTAACGCCCAGGTGCTTAATATTTTACATATTTTTCTATTTATTTGGTAAACAAAACAGATCTCACCTTTCTTCCATTTGTTTCAATAATATTCTTGTCATCTAAAAAATAATAAATAAAAATACAATAATGTATTAATAATTGAAAAGTGAGCCTGTCAAGTCCTCATTAAGCTCCTGTTCTTAGAACCCAAAATAACTACATGTGCTGCTGTGTTGGCTGTTTCAATGTTGGTGCAAAGATATTAGGACCAATAGTGATGTATTCATAAAGCAGTGAATCTAACAGTCAGCACATTCTCTGGTGGAAAAAAATTACTGTAATTGAAAACACATGCATTTAAAACATTGTCCACAAGTGTATGTTGAATTTGTTACATTAACTGTTTTATAAATAGACTGCTTAGTCTATAAAATAATATTTTTTCAAATAGGTCAATAAAAATTATAGTAATTTGAAATTCCTAATTTTATTTGTATTTTGAAGAACTGTTTCAGCTGTAGTGCAGATGAAATGAAACAGATTTGCCAATAAACATATGTTCCCTAAAATCAAAGCTACTGTGCTTTGCCTTTAAGTCACTTCACAGCCCCTGCCTACTTACATTTCTTCAAAAAGAACAGAAGGGGCAAACCGGGAAAATTGGGAATTCCTGGCAAGTATCAATTAAAAAATATATAGAACCTAAAACAGACAAACAACACATGCCATGGCCATCTTAAGCAACACATCATCAATTAACAAAAGTCAGCTATCCAGACAATTTCATGTTTTTTCAACACGTTTTGCGAGAACCGCTTTCTCAGGGGATAGGTATCAGTGTAACACACAATAGCCCTAGTTTTAATTCAGCATTAACTATGGTAAATATTGATAGCATCAAATTAAGATGACCATCAGCAGCATGCGTTTAAGCCTCTTTCAAATTAACTTGACCCAATCGATGAAGGGCTACATCAATGCACACATGCAGAATTTTGAAAAAAGAACATTTCAAACAAATGCCCGACCTGATGCTGCATCCGCACACACCTGACCTGACAGGCACTTTTTGCTATGTATGAAGGATAAGGCAATTTACCGTTTTATAATCAATTTGTTGAGGAATAGACACTACTTTTTCTACTTACATTTCTGACCTAGCACATAAATACACCCCTTAACGAGGGCCAGATTTTCCACAAGGTCATCTAGACCATGGCCCAGGGTGTCATGGTCACTAGTGATGGCATTTTTACTGCTATGTCTGCTATAATATTATAATTAGAGATGAGTGAATTTCTCAAAATATCGGTTCGGCCGGTTCGCCAAAGTTTCCGAAAGGATTTGCTTCGTTCCGAATTTATTTGTGGCGAATCGCATTAAAACGGCTATTTCCGGGCTGCAGAGAGCCTTGATAGTGGTGTAGAACACTGTGCCTTGCAGTAACACCCATAGGGAGTCTGCTGCGGTAGTGAAATAATACTGTGAGTCAGCATGACATGCAAATTACAGGCGTCACTATTAGAATCACTGCACACTTCACTTATTTAGGCAGTCACGGGGCCAAAACTGACCAAATAACTCAAGTATGAACTCAGCCTTACAGGTCCATGTTAGCGTCAAGAAGAAGCGCACTCCTTTTACACCCTCGTCAGCTGATTCCACATAGATGTCTACAGAACTTGTTCTATTAACCGCTTATACAAGTAGAGCCCCCCCGACAGAGTGGAGAGGGTGACTGAGGTGGCAGCAGCAGCAGCATCAGGCAGAGGCCACAGAGTGGCACAATGGCAGAGTCTGGAGGTGGCGGCAGCATCAGGATTTTCAGTATGAATACAGACTGTAAAAGTGGGGCCTCTTGATCCCTGTAACTTTTGGGTTCGGAGCAGGAGGTGTCATAAAATTTACCACAGGCATAACTGGCCACAGAGTGGCACAATGACAGAGTCTGGAGGTGGCGGCAGCATCAGGAGGCTACAGAGTGGCACAATGACAGAGTCTAGAGGTGGCGGCAGCATCAGGAGGCTAGAGAATGGCACAATGACAGAGTCTGGAGGTGGCAGCAGCATCAACATCAGGAGAAGGCTACAGAGGTGGTGGCAGTAGCAACATCAGGAGGAGACCACAGAGTGCCACAATGACAGAGTCTGGAGGTGGCGGCAGCATCAGGAGGCTCACTATGAATACAGAATGTTAAAGTGGGGCCTCTTGATTCCTGTAACTTTTGGATTCAGAGCAGGAGGTGTCAGAAAATTTACCACAGGGATAACTGGCCACAGAGTGGCACAATGACAGAGTCTGGAGGTGGTGGCAGCATCAGGAGGCTACAGAGTGGCACAATGACAGAGTCTGGAGGTGGTGGCAGCATCAGGAGGCTACAGAGTGGCACAATGACAGAGTCTGGAGGTGACGGGAGCAGCAACATCAGGAGGAGACCACAGAGGTGGCGGCAGCAGCAGCATTAGGCGGAGACCACAGAGTGGCACAATGACAGAGTATGGAGTTGGCAACAGCATCAAGAGGCCACAGAGTTGCACAATGACATAGTTTGGAAGTGGCAACAGCATCAGGAGGTCACAGAGTAGCACAATGACATAGTGTGGAGGTGGCGGCAGCATCAGGCTCAGTCAGTAGTTTGTTTACTATGTGGGTAAAGAAAGCTGCTCATCAGCGACTCTAGACTCAGGCTGCTGCTGATGAAGCTGGTACTGCTCCTGCCACCCCACCCCTCCCCAGCAGCCATGGCAGTGGAACATGAGTGCAGAGGGCCCCCCCGGTCAGACCTGCGAGAAGATGGACGATAGCGCAGATAGGCAGCGGCCAACTGGCCACATAGGATGTCTCTGTAGTAGTTCAGTTTGTCCTCCCTCACAGTGGGTGTAAAAAAGGCCCCCATTTTGGACCGGTAGCGAGGGTCCAACAAGATGGAGAGCCAGAAGTCATCCCTCTGCCGAATAGTGACAATTTGGCTGTCACTGCGCAAGCAAGTGAGCACGCAGCGGGCCATTTCTGCAAGACTTCCTGCTTTCATCTCCAGTGCATACTGCCACAGTGTGTCTGGGTCCTCTGCCTCGTCTTCCTCATCTCCCTCTTGCTCATCTGGCTGCTCCTGCTCCTCCTCTCCTGTCACCTGAGTAGAAAAACTACCCATTTCGCTATACATTGCCTTTGCTCCAATGTCCTCCTTCTCCAGTTCAGCCCCCACAGGGCTCATGTGGCCGTGGGATCTAGGTGCCTCGTCTCCAGTCCTCTGACCAGCCAGATTTACCAGCATCTGTTCCAGAACATGAAGCAGTGAAATGACGTTGTTCATCCCGTAGTCCTGGCAACTGACAAATAACGTGGCCTCCTCAAAGGGCCTGAGCAAGCGGCAGGTGTCATGCATGAGCTGCCACTGGCTGACATCGAAGTTACATATGGGAGTACTCCTATCCGCTTGGATCATCAAGAATTTGTTGATGGCCTCTCTCCCTCTCTGTTCCTATAGTCCGTCCAACATACGGAGGGTGGAATTCCAACGGGTGGAAACGTCACATATCAGCCTTTGTTGGGGGATGCCATTCTGCTGCTGCAGCCCAAGAAGGGTGTGCTTTGCAGTGTACAAGTGGCTGAAGTGCATGCAAAGTTTCCTTGCCATTTTTATGATGTCTTGCAGATGGGTGGAAGACTTCAGGAACCGCTTGACAACCAGATTGAAGACATGTGCCATGCAGGGTGCATGGCTCAGCCTTCTTTGACGCAGCGCAGACATAATGTTCTTCCCGTTGTCGGTCACCATGGTTCTGATTTTGAGTTGTCGCAAAGAAAGCCATGATTTAATTTCTTGATGAGTCACACGAAGCAGTTCCTCCCCTGTGTGACTCCATTCGCCCAGGCATCACCTGATGATGATGAAGCCCCTTCTTCACCCGGCTCCAAAGTGCGATCGGCTTCATCATTGAGTACTGTATGCACGTCACTGATGTCCTCCTCAACGGTCTCTCGGTCAGGAGCCTGACCGCTCGCAACACCACCTCCCACGCCACTCTCCTCATCACTACTTGCCTGCCTAGAGGAGGAAGCGGCGGATGTCCCCTCCAGATCTTGGCTGAGCAGTAGCTGCTGACTGTCCTCTACTAGCTCGTCCTCGCTGTATAGTGGAGCTGAGCTCACAGCATACAATACTTCTGTGGCTGAGGAAACAGCAAAGGAGAGAGGCAGGTTGAGGACAGGTGAGGGCACAGGGCCTGCTCCCGGGCCATGCCAACTAAGGGTTGTGTCTGACAAATCCACCGACTGTTGGCTGGGGGTGTCTGATGTCACTTGGAATGAAGTGGATGACCGAATTAACCAATCAAGAATCGCTGGGTTGCTGGTCAAGACACGACCGCTAGATGACACCGGGAGCTCAGGCCTCTTGCTGCAACTTCTGCTGACACAACCCCTTACTCTGCTGCGACCTCTGCCTGCGCCAGAAACATTTAGGCCTCTGCCTCTCCTTTGTGCATGGCCTGCCACTTCTCTGCCATAATTTTACTTGAACTAAATAAATTAAAAGCAAATTAAAACACACCTTAAAGCGACGAATATTTTTGTACAGAAATGGCCACTAAACGCTTTTACCACAAATAACTGCAACAGTGAGCTGCGTATATATTTTTCTTTTTGTACTCAAATACATCACTAAACGCTTTCACCACAAATAACTACAACAGTGAACTGCGTATATATTTTTCTTTTTGTACTGAAATAGGCCACTAAACGCTTTCACCACAAATAACTGCAACAGTGAACTGCGTATATATTTTTCTGGATATATAAATTGCTGGAATGACAGAGCTGTATAATGGCTATTTGGATCCCCAAATAATCTTTCCCTGCACTTGTAAATCGCTTTTCTAGCACTGTCCCTAGCGCCTTCTGACGTCTCTCCCTGCAATAAGATGCTGTTAAAATGATTCCTCCCTATCCTTTCCCTGCACTTATAAATCGAAAGTTTTTTTCTCACAATGAGGTTTTTGCTATCACTCTCTCTAGCGCCTGCACACATCTCTCCCTGCTTTTAGAACGCTGTAAAACGTCTTAATCCAAAATGGCTGAGGGCTGTGACATCACAGAGCTGGCTGCTGATTGGCTGCATGCATGGCATTATGGGTCATCCTGCCTTCCCAGAGTTCCTTGCCCCATGTCCTTACACGTGTAGCCACCGTTTTAGGAAAAATTGTGATTTGTTAGCACGAATCGCAAGGAAATTCAGATTCGTTGCGAATCGCATTTTTCCTGAAATTTGGATCGAATTCCACTTCGTCAGCTTCGATTCGCTCATCTCTAATTATAATATATGAAAGTGCTTAGCATTGGGCTCTTCTGACCACAAACATCATGGCTCTCACCAATGATCCTCTATTTTCTCCATGGCTGTCTTCTCATATTTTCTCCCAGAGATTGTAAGCATAGAAGTTGGGCCCTTACTGTGTGCAACTGTTTATATTCTCATCTATCCACATCTATGTACATTTTTTAAGGTTAGCTATTGAACTGGGCCTTATCTGTATCTCTCATATTGTTGGTATTGTCTATACTTTGTATTGTCTATCGTACGAGGCAACAAAATTTGATGGCGCTATATAAACCATTATTAATATTATTATTATTAAAAACAACAATAACATTATCTAAGCATTAGTTGCCTAATTCTCTTAGGGCATCCATTAGCAAAATATCATTTTGGTATGCTGACCAAGACCTTTAGCTCAGGTCTGGGGTAAGTAGCATTTATTTTTAATTTATAATTTATTATATCATATACTATGAAGAATGGCATAGGAGAAATGGAAATACACAAACGTGTTTGGGACAATCCAACACTTGGCACCGCAGTTTTAAGTCAGTAGGTCATGAAGCTCAGTAGAAAAAGCCTAAAACATCGTTTCATGGTAAACTTGACCATTTAAAACTATAGAGAATATACCTCAACCAACAAAAAAAAATCCCTCAATTCCAATTATTTGGTTATGTTATTACTTTATTTCATATGGACTGAGCTGTTACAAGAGCTTGTGAAAAGAGAAACACAATATCCATACCTTAACAGCAGAAATCACATTGCAGTTAATCAGATTCTAGATGAAAAGAAGTAGAGATTTATACATATTTTATAAGGTAACTATGAAATCTGGCATACCAATAATAAATGTATATATATTAATAAATAACATTAATAATTAATAATCATTAGCAAAAATATCCAGTGAGTTTTTAAATTAAAGACCCTGTTTTTGGATCTAAGCTAGAGTTTACATGCACAGGCATATAAATAATCAGAATGACCCTGTCCCTTTACATGGCCTATTAAAAATTATTGTATATAATTAATAAGAATAAGTATTTAACATTACATTAATAATTATTAGTAATTAGTAATAGTATCTAGTGAGCTTTTAAATTATAGACCCTTTTTTTGGAGCCAAGCTAGAGTTTACACGCATAGGCATGTAAATAAATCGGAATGACCCTGTCCCTTTACATGGCCTCTTACAAACTATTGTATATAATTAATAAGAATAAATATTTAATAAAATAAATAGAGCGGGACTCTGAAAGCAAACAGATTCTGCTTTGTGTTTACTCTGTGACAGCAGTGTCATGGATATATCCTATGTTAAAATATTTATTTATAATACACAGCATCAAATCAAATATAAAACATAATTTTGAGAAATAAGAAAATATGATTTAACAAAATATAACTGGCGCTAATGCTTTTCCATGTAAGCATAATTGTCCGCTCCCCTAAATAGCGTATGTAAGTAGAAAAGAAAGACCAAGAATAGCTAAGGTTTTAGTGTAGAAAAACAATAATATATTGTAAAAGACAATTTGAAGTAAATAACTTTTAAACAAAATATGTAACACAGGGTTTTATCCGGTCTCTCTGGTATACACAATCATGGGAAGACTGACCGATACACTAGACATTGATATCCTTATTTGGTATTTTAAAAAGAAACGTCTCATATCCTGATGTTTTTTTTTCGCCTATCGGCTTCCTCAGGGAATTTGGCAGAGAACGTTTGTTCAACGTTTGGGATAAATTGAAACCGTCATGTGAGGTGAGTGTAAATTTAGGATTTTACAATGTATAATGGAATGGAAGTGGATCATGTCCCATGCAGAGTTCGGCAGACGGAGGTGCTGCTGAGTCGTGAATCCCCACTCACGACTCAGCAGCACCTCTGTCTGCTGAACTCTGCCCCCTACCTGATGTGTACATACCTTTTTCTCTGTAGTCCTTGGTATAGTCACATGATGCATGTATTTTCCTAATGCTCTTGTAGTCAGTGGATTGTAAATGATGCCGGAAGCATCACCACATAATATTGTGGCTGTACTCCCTGCAGTATTCTGCTCTGACATTTCATGATGCTGAACAACAATAAATCCATATGACAAAAGCAATTGGATCACAGAGCTGTGAGTCTGTGTAGGGTAGCGTCAGAGAAAAGTTTTGCAATAACAACTGCTTTTTTATTTTTGTTGGCATGGGAAATCAAGGTTTATAATCCTTTGAGCATGTATTTGACTAGTTAGTTTCTACAGTGTTTTGCTACACGTGTAAAAAGAGTTTAGTCTCTTTGGATTTAAACTAGTGCACTAAGACTGCTTTCTTATACATATTTATAGGTAAATTCTATAAATTATAATCTGCAGATTTCAGTTCAATTTTAATTTTCTTCATTAGGATGGAGCTCATTTTTATTCACCTAGAATTATATTATATTATCACATTAGCCTAAAATACACATGCCTATTTCAGAGTTTATAAGAGAATATATCTAAATAAATGGCATCAATAATATCAAGTAGCTATAAAAAGCAACCACAGGACAAAGTTCTAAAAAAGAGCTAACCATGATCAACCCAATAATATACCAAAATTTGAACATCCTCCCAAGCACTGCTAAATCGAATAATAAAGAGTGCACTACAATATACCTACCTAGAGAAGACTGTCAATCAAAGCTTAGAGACCATGTAATGAGGACATTGAATAGTACCTTACACAACAAAGTTACTAGGGCATAGGAGCAAAATGCAGGGTAATTTTATGTAAAATTTTTTTTTTTTTTTTTTTTTTTGAATAGGACAAATGACGGGGGCAAAGCTCAAAATAAAAAAAAAAGGATGATGCACTCAGAGCAAATAACTCAACCTGAATGAGAATCAAAGACAGGAAATTTTGCAACAGCTCCTGTCAAGCAAGCACAGGACAAAGTTCTAAAAAAGTGCTAACCATGGTCAACCCAATAATATACCAAAATTTGAACATCCTCCCAAGCACTGCTAAATCGAATAATAAAGAGTGCAATACAATATAACTGCCTAGAGAAGACTGTCAATCAAATCTTAGAGACCATGTAATGAGGACATTGAATAGTACCTTACACAACAAAGTTACTAGGGGATAGGAGCAAAATGGGAAAAGGGAATGGTCACCCCCTACAGACACCCTAACCTAGCCCTAACTCCTGACAGTATGAATATCCCCTGATGGTGGTAATACTCATACATGGGAACCTAGGCCCTAGTAGCCCTGAATAACGCTAGGAGTAGTGACTGGGCTTGAGACTACTGGTTCCTTCCCTGATGAAAGGACCAGTGTCTCCCTGAGGCCTAGTAACAACTAAAGAACAAAAACACCAAAAGTAGTTCAACTTATCTTAATAGCAAATAGAGAAGCAGGAACTCTGCAGAGGACAACACACCAGCTCTTCACATCCCAGAGGTGAATATCAATCGCATAGCATGAAGTGTGAGGCCAGACTAAATAGAGAAGCAGTAATTACCACCAGCTGCAGCTGATACAAGGGGTGTGGTCATCACAAACAACAACACAGAAACAAGCAAAACCAAAGAGACTGTCAGACCGACCACCCCACGTGCAGTTTGTCTCACAGATCCTCTAACCTTAGTCACGGAAGGGACCGTGACACAATCTGAATGAGAACCAAGGACAGGACATTTTGCAACAGCTCCTGTCAACTTTTTTATAAGACTACTAGATGTGCGCCAAGCTGGTGGAGACTTACCCAAAAACAGTTGCAGCACAATTCCTAATTGGTTGGTAATTTGATCATTCTATCATGGACTGTCTTTACAGGAGTAAAAAAAAGCACACGTGTCTGATGTCTGATTTTATAATGGCCCCATGATAATATTTTGCATCTTCTGAGTGGTCCATAATAAACAACCCTATCAAAACATCAGACTAAATTTTGTTTGCAATTTTTAACACAAAAAATCTGAAAAAGCACAAGAGGTAAAACTTATGCACAGCACTGTACAGAGAAAAAAACGAAATGGCCAACTGCAAATAAAGATAATCTTCGTGGTATGTTACTTGCTGTTATACAATACAACAAATCTGAAAAATAATACTGTAATAAACTTTGAACTGAAGCACCTCATCATTATCTGGTCCAGCAAGAAAACAACATGGGTCAGGGTTGTGAAGCATTCCAACATTGTTAACTGCAAAATGAAAAAGTAAGAGTTACACATTTAAAACCAGAAACATAGATTCGATGGTACAGGTCTTTCTTGAGCAAAAGGGTCCAATGACAGGTGCACAGTTGGAATCCAGAACAAATCAAAGAGATCTGGGAATACTGTAGACTCACAGGAGAGCAAGTACAGGATCAGAGCCAAGACAAGAACTTGAGTACTAGTACAGAAACAGAGCAGACAAATAAGAATAAAGATTAAGAATAAAGAATTTTGATAGATGATGATGGTAGGCTTTTGTTTATGTGCAGGGACCAGAGGCATTAAAAATATGAAGGGAGATGCAAAACAGATGCCAAAACCAATACAGAAAAAGAGGATTAGAAGATAAAGGCAATACAGGTTAGATCAAGATATACATGCAGAAAGAACCTAGCTCAATTGCTGAACCAGCATACAATCAGATATTAGCATTTGAAAGAATTGACTGCCTACTCCTAAAATGTGGTTTTAGTGTAGACTAGCTGTGTGCCCTGTTTTTCACTATTATTTTCAAAGCAGATTGCGAGCCAGAGTAGGTATTCACATAATTCAGAGATCAAGAAAGTTAGAGGATTGAAGTAACAAGGCCATATTTTTCTTTCATGCATTTCTAACAGCACATTTGTTTGTATGATAGTTTTATGTTTGTCTGCTAATAGCATAAAGCGAAGGCAGCATAGGAAACAGCCCACTACTCAAAAAGGGAGCTCTGAGAGGAAGAGAATACAGGGCAGGTCAAACAGTGTGCTTGCTTAAATTGAGTAAATCTTTAGGAGGGCCACATTATTCTCAGTAAAAGGGGCCAGATTTTCAGATGGGTAAAATAAAGCAAAAAAAGTAGAAAATTGAGGAATGCTAAATATGCCCTACATATACATTGATTCCTAAAATGCATGAAAACCTAAAATCTATTTTTTTAGTGTTTGCTTTTATAGCTTACTGTATACCGTTTTTCCAAAGGTGAACTCCAGCCTTGCTTTATGTCCAGCACAGTTGTACAGGCTCTTCTCCTCTAAATAAATTGCTGACAGATTGCTTATCATTGGGCTGCCTATTAGGTGTAGCAGATAAGCTGCCTCATGGATAACTAAGGGTTCATGCATAGCAGACTAAAGCTACGTACACACTTCCAATTATTATCGTTGGAAAACGAACGACGAAAGATCCTGCACAATATATACAAACGATCGTATAGCACCGATCCTGCACCTAGAGATAACGACACGATCGTTCGTAGATATTGTACACACAATAGATACGATCGTTTGAGCGATAGAGGAACTATGTGCACGACAGGAAAGTGAACGAACGTTCGTTCATTACGCATGCTCAGATCATGGACGATCAACGAACGACCGTACACACGAACGATGTTCAACGATCGTCGTCCAATCCGATCCGCCGGTCCGGTCGTTCGTTTCCAACGACTTTCCTCGTTCGTCGGCGTCGTTGGTTACTTTTTTACGAACGATTTTTTGCCCAATCGATCGTTCGTCGTTCGATTGGAACGATAAAAATTGGAAGTGTGTACGCACCTTAACACAGCTCTTCTCTATTATAAGCAATGGTAATAATTAGTAATATCATCTTACAATGAGAAGTGCTGTTACTGGTTCAGTCAACGAACAACAGATTTAGGTAAAGCACTTGGCTTAAGAAAACTGTATACAGAGAGGCACGACCCCAAATATATTGAAAGATTTAGAATTCAAATACACTTTAATGCTTTGAAAACTCCAAAAACCCTCCACTTCTGTCAATATACCAAGTTATCTCGGGAATGCTGCCTAAGTGTAGCAGACACATAAATGTCTTTGGCTAACCTGTTTTGTCTTCAAGTATTCATATCTTTATTTATAATTCTGTAGATGCCATGCATTTTCTTGCAAGTGCCAGAAATCATCTTTTCCACATAGACAGGCACAGAAAACAAGATGTGTACACCCAAAAATTAACTTAAAATTACTATGTGATGGACAATTTCTGATCATACCTAGAATTCCTATTTCCAGTCCTTTCAGACTTTCTTCAATATGTTCATATATTTTATTTTGTGTGAAGTCAGCTTGTATTAATTTAATATTTATCCCAGTATTCTGCTCTATGAAAACAAAGAATTTATATGTATTATAACATTTCAAACATTACGTCACAGTTTCTAGTAATCATTAATAACATGAATAAATTTAAACAGTCTAAATTTGCAGTTGAAGTGGAAGAACACATTTTTACATTTATAAGTCTATTTGTCTATTTGAAAATGTATTTCTCATACTGAGTTTCCTCATTTTTTTTTCTCATTAGCTACACTGGATTCCTCAAATAGCCTGGATGCCTGCAATTATCTTCAAACTCAATAAAGTAAATACATACTGTATCCTTAAATTAAAATGTACTTGCTAATTTTGCATTTTTTGTGTGTAGTTTTGTGACTTAACATCTAAATATGTATGTAAATAGGGATGTGCGTGCATATCTCTATGTTCATAATTCTGAACCTGTAAAATATACGAGAAAACATACCAATCTCTTTAGCAATATGCTGCATTTTCTCAAGGGTTCGACTGATCATCACAATGTTCATGCCACGATTAGCAAGCTACAAAAGGAAGTTGAATTTAGTTTATTTTAGTATACTATATGTATATTACCAGTTTACCACATCTGTATTGCACTTGTATAAATATTGCAAAAAAAGTATTTTATTTAATCCCTTTTCTTGATGCCTAGGTGGCCAGATTGAGAAGGGCAGGTTCCATGTGGCTTCCTTTTTCCTGTTTATATTTCATCCCCTGCCTTTCCTCAACATTAGGGGTCTTATAGTTGAAGGTCAGACCTCCTTTACCATAAACTGTCCCCCAAATATTTATGGAGATTTATGGGTGAAAGAGAATTTAATATCCTCGGATATCCTTCTCCTCACCCAGGTAAATAATACTCCTTACCCATTCCCAGTAGGAATTACAAAAAAAAAGCATACTGACAGCAGTCTGCATTTTATTAAAATAAAAACACAACAAATGCCTAATAACTTTTAAATAATTATTTATTTATAATAAATATTTTTTTTCAAATTATATGTATATCCTCAAAAGTAAATCCATCACCAGTTAAGATGTCCGGTGATGTCAGTCATGACTGATGATGTAAGTATGCCTGCTCCCACCACTTAATGACAAATTCCTCTGCACTTTGTCGATGGAACTTGGAATTTATGTGGTTACTTATGCAGAGTCTGCCACAAAAACTGTCAGCAGCAAAAAAACCCATGGACTCTGAATTTACCAAACATAGGTTTGATTTTGTTTTTTTTTTTTTTTGTTTTTTCATTTTTAAAGTGATAATACTTTTTTGAAATTTTGATTAGTCCCTTTTCCATGCATGAAACCTGGATGGCCAAGAAAAAGAGTGGCATTGTGCATGTGGGTCCTTTTCCTGTCCATGACACACCCCACGCCTTCTCTCAGTGGAATGCCCCATAATTAGGGGACACAGAGCCCCTTACCCAAAACCAGTCCTCTATATGGTTGTGGGGTTTGTTGAGGTGTAATCTGTAACCTCTTTAAAATCATCCTCCCCACCACTATTTGTCCTAGTATATATATTGTGTAAAGAGCTCAAGGTATATTGGATGTCTAGATAGGCTGATAAAAATAGTGGAATACACGTATAATTTTATTGGTTTTTATATAACCATATCCCTTTTTTATATTTTGGTTTGAATATTGATTAGGATTGACATCAAAACATTGCTTCGTAGGTCGAACCATTACATAATATCATCCAGAGCACATAGTACCCCCCACCCATTACCAGAACAAGTTAACCAAATGTAAATAAACACAAAAACATAAAAACAAACAAAAGGAACTAGTAGAGATGTGGCCAAAAATTCAAATTGGTTCAAAACAGTTTTAAAATGTTTATTTTAGGTGTAAAATCACTAGGAAATGTTTATTTAGCCAATTTTAGGAATACATTTTTGATCTGTTTACCTTTACCGTTATTGCCTGTTTTGTTCTTTAAGATTAAAGTTATGAGATTACAGTAAAATAAAAAAAAGTTTACCAAAGAGCTAAAGAGCAGAACAGACTTCATCTTTTGTTCTACCCTCAACAATGTAAAATCAGTCATAATTACATATGCAAATAAACAGCATTTTCATTATTTTTTCTAAATAGTGGTATTCACTGACCAGTCTATTGATCTTCAAATATTTATTTGACACTCCTGCTATTTCCTTTAGGAAAACATGTTCTCTAAAACACATGCTGGTACAAACTGACTGTCCAAAATGTATCTAGATTGATGAAGCCAGATGAAAAATTCTTCAACACGAAAGAAACACTATTCCTGTCATCTTGTTAACTGAAAAACAGCTGGTATTATCTATTTATTACCATGTTATTGGGGCCAGTTCCATGAAGGTAATTTGATGCATCCATCTAAAAGCATTACATATGTACATGTTTATTCATTTGAAAGTTGTAATTTGCATTAGTTGGCAAATGTATTCAATCCTGTACCAGATCCATTCCAGATTTGCCTACCTATCACTCTTTAGTGAATGCATCTGGATAATTATATATAATATAGACACATTATCATACTATCATACTACTATTTATACATATGTAATTTTTATTCTTTAAAGAACCCATATAAACATTCTAATTTCTCTACCTGGTATTAGGATTGGCATCCTCATAGTCACACCTTCAAATTATTTGTGTATTCTGTTACTGACAATTTCCTCATTGGATTCCTCTACAACTTTTTAAAGGAACAGGTTGAGAGAGGCTTTATCCTTCAATTATGGGACTCCCACTGTTGAGGGAGGAAGTAGGGCCTGGTATGGATAGTTGGTATGCTCAGTTGGTATGCTCACAAGCCCCTCTCTTTTTTGGCTACCAAGGCTTCCTGCATAGAGAAGGGTCTGGTTAGAATGTTACTTAGGACCCCATACCATTTTTTAAATAAATAAAAATGTTTCAGGGCAATCACCAAAAATGTTTTTGAAATAATTGTGTAATTACATTATTGCCCTTGAAGCTCTTGGCTTTCACAAGTCTTACGGGTGCTCAATACCCCCATGCTTCCCATCATCACTAGCAATTTTACTGACAATACAATGTTAAAAGGCTTTGTAATTTACTCAAAAGTTGGCATCCATAAACTTCAATGCACAGAGATTAAATATCATAATTATTATGCTATCCATTGAAAGTTAGTGACTTTTGAATCAACCAGATTTCAACAGAATTTTGGTTATGAAGAATTTCTGTGCCAATCCATAATGTCTGGTGCAGATTTCCAAGAGGCACCAACTTAAAGTATACCTAAACCCAAGAACATTAATTTACTTCAGCTCAGTAGACCCTGGTTGCATTAATTTTCTATTTGTCTTTTTTGGTTTCAATTTAAAATTTTATAGAAAAAAGGAAAACCAAACCTGCATTATGTTTTTTTTTCATTAGGGGAAATATATTGTAGAAGTTTGCATATTACAGTCTAAGAACTGGTCATTCAAGGATTATAAAAATGGTCAAGGCAGTTCTAGATTATAGAATGCATCATTTCTCAACTACAAAACATACATTCGTTAAAAAAAAATAAAACTTAAAAAAATAAAACAACAAACTACTACTACTAAAAGAAAAGGGGAGGGAGAAATAAAGGGTTTTCCCGCAACAATCTGTAATAAAATTAGGATTAGCGCTAACCTAGATAGTATTCACACCAAATATAAATTGGGCAAAGAGTATGCCTATATGTTAAAGAATTTTTCTTGGGTGTCATTCAAAATACTGGAAAGCGTTTCATTAAGAAATGTGTTGTCTACTCGCTTTGAGACTTTATGAAGACTTTATGAATACCCCGGAATCTTATGAACAAAGGACAGGTCTACCAAATATGGTGTTCCGTGCCCAACTTTTGACCTCCCCGGAAACACATCTTTGATATTGTTGGGGATATATATGTTTCAGTCTGGTTGTTACCATATACCACCTCATCATCACTTTGAAAGCAGGTTCCATGGTAACAATATTAGTGAAACATTTAGTCATTTTTACCCAGGTATTGAACTATTTTTTGTATCACATAGATCCTTCATCCATTGGGATTTATAGGAATGTGATGACGCCCTAGTCCCTTCAGTCAACTTAGAATACAATATAACAATTTGTTTTGGACATAAGGATGTTCAGAAACACATATGCTCAGATAGTGTTAATCCAGTGAGAGATCCAACCCTCTGGTTAGAGAGTTAATCCAGTGTCTCAGTTGTAAATAACAAATAAATTCCTTATTCGGTGCTTGGTAAGTTGAGCAAATCTCTTCCCAACTAAGAATATCTTACGTTCCCAGGAGAGAACATACTGTCCTTTAATTATGTGCTGACCATCAATTAAAAGCCGCTGGTGATTCCAATCCTGGTAAAAATAAAGGTTTGTGTTGAATTGTAAGAACAGGAAGGTGTAGGGACATTAAACCTCCTAAATACCTGATTCCATCCCATACTTTAAATATTTGTCTTAAGTGGACACTAATCGTAGTAGGGCGCAATTTGTGTGGGAGCCAGGGAAGTGAGCTTACATCAGTCAGTAAAATAAGGTCAGTTTCTAAACAAACCCAGGGGCTTTATGGCCTGCAAAAGAGAACAACGGGGCTATTTGTGCTGCCTGGTAATATTTTAAAATATTTGTTACCCCCAGCCCTCCATGATGTTTGTGAGCATAAATAGTTTTTCCTGGTAATCTGGGTTTTTTGTTGTTTCAGATAAATGAGAACATTTTTTGAAAAGCTCCCATGTGCGTAGGGACATGGATTGGAAGTCTCCTACAGTAACACAACAGTTTTGGAGGCACTGTCATTTTTAAAGAATTGATTCTACCCAGCCATGAAATGGTATGTAAATTCTATTTAGTCAACATTTGTTTCAGTTGCGCAAATAAGGGAGGATAATTGGTGGACTAAAGTATAGAATACGTTAAGGTCAATTTGATCCCCAAATATTCTAAATATCCGTCAGTATCATAAATAAATTCGGAATAGAGAACCCCTTAAGTCACAGAGGGCATGATACCAGATTCCTACACTTTGCCTTTCTGGTGCTGAGACCTAACTGTGGGTCCACATCAAATTTGTGCATTTTATTTAATGAGATTATGTACACTGCCCAGCCATCAAGTGTAGTTAACATTTCAACCAAACTTCACTTCATGGGTCTTCGGACAAGACTGTCATCTGACATTGTCCACAGAAGACATTTCAATTTATTCTAAGAAATTTTCACCATAAAAAGCGTCTTCCAGTAGCACAAAGCTCTAGACATGTATCTCTGAAGGTCTTAAAGGCTTAAAACATATGAAGGTGACAATACCTGGAAGGATCTGTGTGTAAGTAAATAGTTTAATTATTAAATTTAAAGACAGCTACTATTTAGGTTTCCTTACCTCTATTGCGTATGCTTTACCAATCCCATCTCCAGACCCAGTCACAACTAAAAAGGAAAAGGAAATACACTCATTCTATTGCATATGTTTAAAGTAACAATCCACCTAAATTGAAACATTTTTGGGGGAAATGGAAGTTGGAAAAGTCCCATACTTAGTGTTAGGAGTGGTACTCTAATTTGTTTGCTGGCTTCTCTATTATTTACATTACATAATTAGAAATGCAACAGATGGAACACAACAAGCTGGCTGGAAAGAAAATGGTGGGCAAGAACAGATCCAAGCACTATGGCAGGTAGACCATGTGTGTGTTTCTGTTTTAGAAGAACCCAGAAACTCACAAGAGAAATATCACAGTAAAACTGCAGCAAGATACTGCTGAAGCAATACATTTTTTGCTAATAAAATGAAATCTTGCATTATATAAATGAGTAGTGTTGCTGTTTATTTTCATACAAAATCACCCAATGTATTGCAAACCAATAGGACATAAAATTGTGCCAAAAAACACACGGCATTAAGAGATAAAAATGAAGAACAGGGTTCCTTGAAAACTAATATAATTTTTTAGTATTTATTGATAAAACTAGAAAGTGTAGGAAGTCATAATAAGCATTATTTGCATACTATATGCCTATAAACGTACAGTAATACAAAATAGAATACAGTTTTAAAAATACCACATTGTGGTAATGAAAAAATTACACAATAGTACTTCTGCTATACGAATTAAGCAATCTTCTATCCGGTTTTAGTGGTCGCTGTTTTTATATTAAGTATAGAAAAAAGAGGGGGAGAAAGAAAGAAGGGGAGGGGGGGAGGAAGGACTGACAGGGGTTGAGGGGGAGGGGGGCAGGGAGGGAGGGTGGAAAAACAGTGGAAGCGCCAAAATCTTATGCCGGTGGGCGGAGTAACCGCAAATAGTCTGCAGTGGTCTTGAAGTCATGCCAATAAAACCAGGTATGTATTGGTCTGCGTGAGGACCGATCCCCTGATCTCACAAGCTCCTTCATATATTGTATATCGTTCACCCTGGTCACTCATTGTTGTACAATGGGCGGAGTAGTTTGTCTCCACAACGGGGGAATGCAGGCCCTGGCCGCATTTAACAAATGGCGCAGTAACAATTTTTTATAGCATTTCCTCGACATTGCCGACATGCAGCCGGGCAAGATCAGGTTTGTCTCCTATCAACACTCCTGTCAGTCTTTTTACAATATCCCCGACATCCGCCCAGAATGAAGCAAGACCAGGGCAGGTTCAAAATATGTGTAACAGCGTACCTGTATGTCGCCCACATCTCCAACAAGCTGAGCTTGTGTGTGGAAAAAGCTTTGCTAGCCAATCAGGGGTTCTATACCACTTGGTGAGAAAATTGTAATTAGTCTCTTGATATCGGTTGCTAATAGAGGCTTTGTGCCTGTAATATAACATACAATCTATTTGATCTTTGGTAAATTTAGTATCAAGGTCTCTCTCCCATTTGGTGACAAAATATGGCACAGAGGAGTCCTGGGCTGTCAGTTGCAATTTATACATATAGGAGAGCACTCCTCTCAAGGGATCTCCATTAACACATTGACTCTCTAGAGGTCCAAGGGGGCGGCTGAAATCCTGTGCCGACTGCATTGACAAAATAAAATGTTGAAATTGTATTTTTCTTTAGATATCTAGGCAAGGAAGGGAGTGATCTACCTGGAGCTGTTCTGTACTGGACCAGGTGGAATGGTGCAAGAAATGGGTAGCCCGGAAAACACCACTCTCAATCCAGATCTTAAACACTGGGTCTTTCCTGCTAGTTGGAAACGTGGAGTGTCCACGGATAGGGAACATAGGGGAGGGGAAGGCAGTAATTCCCTCTGCACGGAAATACCTTGCCACCACTCTAAGCGTTTCACCTATCAGAGTATGTTGGCGTAGGGCAATTGAATATTCAGTTGAGGACCATGCCGCCACACTTATCATTATAGGAGACATTCCAGGTTCACCCATCCCTTAAAGCTGGCATGCCTGCACCAGTCTAGCAGGCGGGTCAAATGTACCGCCCTGTGGTATAATATCGGGTCTGGAAAGGCCATCCCCCCTTGGTCTTTCCAGAGTCGAAAAAGAAATTTGTTAAGGCGAGGGGTTTCAGTGTTCCAGATAAATCTCAGGAATTCAGAGCGAATTTTATGCAATAAATGGAGAGGGATGCGTATCGGTAACGTTTGGAGTAGGTAAAGAAGACGTGCCATGATGTTCATTTTTAAAATATTGCACCAGCCAAACCAAGAAAAGGCCTGTTGTCTCCATCGTTGAAGATCACTATGTATGACGTTAAGGAGTGGTACAAAGTTCAGTTCTTTTCTGAGGTCAGCAGGGATATTAGTGCCCAGATATCTGATAGAACCCCATGCCCATTTAAACGGGAAGGAAGGGGCTAGAGCTTTCCGGAACTCAGTTGGCAAGTTAATGTCCAACACCTCTGATTTTTGTAGGTTAATTTTGTAAACAGAGAACTGAGCATATTGACGCAACTCCTTCAGTAGGTTAGGAAGGGTCACCTGGGGAACAGTAATATAAAAGAGAAGATCGTTTGTTTGTGTCACTTTGTGATCAATGGAGCCTACTCTAACGCCCTTAATATCGGGATTCTTGCGAATATGGCCTAATAAAGGCTCGAGGAGCATAATAAAAAGTAGGGGGGATTATGGGCATCCTTGGCTTGTGCCATTTGTGATAGAAAATGGGTGGAAAAGGATTCCGTTAACTCAGACAAAAGCGGTGGGGTTCCTGTACAGGGCCTGTATCCACGTAAGCAGCCTGCTGGGAATGCCTATAAAGGTAAGGACGTGTTTCATGTATACCTAGTTCACGCGATCAAAGGCCTTTTCGGCATCTGCCGAAAGGTCAGTGAAGGAATTTTGTGAGTGGTCACATAGTGTATCAGATTAAGCGTGCGAGTAGTGTTATCCCTCTCCTCTCTAAATGGGAGAAAACCACTTTGATCTAAGTGGATAAGGCGGTGATGAATAGGTGTAAGCCTACCTGCTAAGATGCTAGAAAGAAGCCTAAGGTCATATAAATCCTGAAGCAGCTGTGTCAATTATGACCCTATGGCCCTGCTGTATCAACAGACCGCGCACAGAGCACTTATGGGCCTCCGAAACGGTCAGCGGGCTAGAGACTGACGTTTCATTCCTATTAAAAAAAGGCCGATATCTTTCCCTCTAAATGAGTCCCAAATTCACCTGAAGACAAAAGTGATTCATTTAGACACCAAGGACTGCCCCCTGGGGAGGAAACATCAGAAGATACCATGATCGAGATCCGGGCGTAGTCAGAAAATGTCATATTTCTTATCTCTAAACTTTGTACTTGGGAGATGGCTTCATGTTTAACCAGGAAAAAATCTATTCGCTATTTGTAGACAGGAGAGTAGAAAGTGTAGTCACGGTCACTAGGGTGCTGTATTCTACAGATATCAGTAAGCTGATGGAGGTGCAAAAGGCTTTTTAGGCACCGTAGGACAGAGTGAGGGAGATGAGAAGCCCCTCTAGATACAACGAGGACTGGGTCCAATGCTAAGTTGAAGTAGCCCCCCACCACCAAAGTTCCCTCCGCAAACATATAAGCAACATTGAGGAACTCTTCCAAAAAAGATACTTGATTAGTATGAGGGAGGTACAAGTTAACCAAGGTGAAAAATTGAGTGTGGATCTTCCCCTTAACCAAGAGGTATCGCCCCTCAGGGTCCACCTTCAAAATGACTAGTGTCCAAGGGAGAGATTTATAAATCAATATACTAACACCTTTGGACTTTGAGTCAGGGGATGAGTCATGGTATGCTGTCTGAAAACGACGGTTTTTAAGTGATGGTATCTTATCGTGACGGAAATGCGTTTCCTGTATAAACACTATTTGACATTTTAGGGTATTTGAAAACCACGGAGCGCTTAGTTGGGGAATTGAGACCTTTAGCATTGATGGATGTAATTTTTAGGGACATATGGGTCCACTGAAAACAGGGGGAAAAACAGGCAAAGAGAGGCACGGGGGGCAAGAGGTAGACAATATTTGGCCCATTTTTGACAAGAAAAAGGGGGGGGGGAGGGGAAGAGCGGGTAAAGGAGAAGAAAACAAAAAGGAAGGGGGGGAAGGGAGAGGAGTGGAAAGAGGAAGGTGAAGAGTGCCCCGGACAAACAGCCTGAGCCCACCGGGTAGTACTAATGCAAGTCAGTATCTAGTTCCTGTTCCACCAGGAAAATTAGCATACTAGTGGGGGAAAGTGGAACTCAACGTAGGCATGGCTCCACCCACCTCCACCGCGTCTGATTTTAATTAGCTAACACTCTAAGATCCGCCAACAGTAAAAACCTCGGATGCATAACAAGAAAACAAATAATGTCTCCCCAGATAAATCAGGGATAAAAAGGAAACTATCTGGGATAGTATATTTACCCTTAAAAACATATCAATCGAATCTCTATATACAGACTATTACAAAATCGTTTGTTCAGAACAGTCCACAGTCAGCGGTGTATCCAACGACACCAGCAGTAATAGACGGTCGGGCTCAAACAGAGCCCACCTCTCCGCCTCCAGGGGCAACACCTTCGGGCAGTATTTTTGCTCAGGTACCGCTTACCGCGGACTGAACGACCTGCCAGCCAATGGTATTAGCAAACATACAGACATTATGGATAGGAGCACTTTTGCATGTAAGGCATAAATAACCCAGAGCTGCAAGGAGATAAAAGGCATAAAACAGTAGGGCTAGAGAATCCAGAAGGGCACAAACCATTAGTCCCAGAAAGGTGCCAGTCATAATAGGTTGAGAATCAAGGTTCATTGGCTGTGGTGCCCGGGCTGCTCCTTTCTCCTTGTAGAGCTACATGCACAGGTCTCCAAAAGGCGGCTTCTTCTGTAGGAAAATCCAGCCAGTTTGGAATTACAATCAGATCTACTCCTAGCATAAAGAATAACGCAGGAAGCTGTGCATGGCGGTGCAAATGTCTCTCCTCCTTTCATCGCTAATACATGGAATGGGTGGCCCCATCTATAGTATGCCCCCGCAGAACGGATCAATTCTAATAGTAGGCGGAGTACACGGCGCATACGCAAAGTCTGCATTGCGACATCCGGCAGTAACTGTATACTTGCACCATCGAAGTCCACAGATCTCGCTGCCAAGCTTTCCTCATTATCTCCTCAGCAGATTATTAGGTAGATTTCAACTGCGGTCTCGGATACTGCACACTCTGTGTACCTGGTTAGGTTCAATGGCTGTATCTATAATGGGCGGTCAAGAAACATGTTGAAAATGGTTGTCACAGTAGCGTGCAAGTCAGCATTAGCTGTTGCATTAGGGATTCCCCTGAGATGCACATTATTTCTCCTACTGCGATTTTCCAGGTCATCAGTGTGGAGCAGTAAGGAAGTAAGCTGTGATTTAACATTTCCCATAGCAGATTCTAGGGTGGTCACAGAGGATTGCATATTGCTAGTAGAGGATTCCATGGCCAATACTCTAGTATGAACTGCTGACACCTTTTGCTTAACTGTATCTAAGAGGGTAAAAGGCTAAGAGCTCCTGCAGCATTGGCATGTGATACAAGTGTCTGCTGTGTAGCAGGGTTGATGCTGGGCTCTGGGGAGGCAGAATCCTGGGAACCTTCTGCAGAAAATGTTAGGCTCCCTGGGGTGGCAGGGGAGTGGGTCTAGGACACGGTTTCTTCCGACCAGGCGGCATGCGGTTTGTGGGGGAGAAAATCATTGACGGAGGCTGCCAGAATGCACAGACTGGTAGAATCGGCAGGAGCTCAGAAGGAAGCTTTCTCACGCTGCCATTTCGTAGCCACGCCCCAACTATATAGTCTTAAGAAATAACAGGACTAAAATTTTGCATAATGACATTACAGATTCTGCATTTTTTGAACTGGAAAGAGTAACAATTACATGTCATGGCCCCGTCCCTTGTCTTGTACACTCAAGTGTGTAAAGGAAGTGTTTGAACACCTGCTTGGCTCTATGTCCTGCTATTTGTTTTTCAATCTTAGAATGCCAATGTAATCTAAGACAGAAAGATATGGTGGAAAGATTTAAGACTGAAAGACTTCTAAGACACTAGTACCAAGTCAAATTTAAATGCTAATGTTAGTTGCATTTAAAAAACGTAATATGAAAAGCTCTGGAAACCAATCACTTACTTGTGCCCAGATTAAAGAACAGACATAGCAAAGCACATTTCCTAAGGATTGAAGTGTGTGATGACTGAAGTAAATGTTCATACAATAAATTGTAATTGTCTTAAACTAGTAAATAAGCTACTGTTTCTAGGATGCTAGAGGAAAGTAAAACTATCAATTAACATTTATTGCATGTAATCTTGAGATCACCTTTGGTATATCATAGTGTAGGCTGTGGGCTCCTTTACCAACATGTCTGTGTTTTATTGCACATGGGCTGCACAGGTGACCTCTGGATATATTTTAATTAATAAATCCCATTTAACACTGGGTACCATTCCATTTTAAATCTTTGTATAACAGACTATTTTGGCAAAGAAAATAACAATTTGTGCTATTCTTTTGTCATTCTGTAATGAGGAGAAAGGATTCCTGGGAAAGTGTCCAATGTTTTAGTCTAAAGGTTTTAAGTGGACATGAAAAACAAAATAGTCCATCAAAATGTACCCACTTAAAAACAACACATCTTCCCTGATCCTTAAGACTTTTATTTCCATCATAATGGCTAATTATTCTGAAATCATCAACTACCAGGTAAATTGTAGATTTATTCTTTGGCTTCATTTTAGATTTATATTGTTGGCCACTGCCCTTATTCCAAAGGGGATTGATTTGATTTTTAATAGGTGGAATGTTCCCACAGCAGAGAACTGTTATTAGACAGAACTTGTCAACTTTACATACGTATTAGCTTGTTGTTAGAAAAGGCCTAATTAAGTAAAACTTTAATTATAACTATTTTTACCACAAATCATCACTAATATACTTCCTCTACGATGGTAGCTGCAATCTCTGATAAGCTTGCACAAAGAGTGATTCATATTATGTCACTAATTGCTAAATAAAAGCTTTGACATCAGATTAAAAACACATAGTGGAATAATTAGTAATAAAAAAAGATTCTCTTTACACTTGCAGAGCATTTTATGTAAAAGCAATAAATGTATTCATTTTATACTCAATTTTGCATGCGTTCTATTACCACATTAAAATGTATGTGTGGCCAAAATAAAAATAAAAAAAATCAGCATTCCTTCTGTAATAGCTATACATTTCCCTCATTATGGCTCTTTAACATCACTGCAAGTACAAGAAAATAAACATCACTGCAAGTACAAGAAAATAAAAATCACACAAAGTCTCCATCTTCACTGAAATATGATAGGAGTGTCACCTCTCTTGTCCTTTATTTTACCTTCTGGTCTCAGACAGATCTTTTCTTTTAGCCTGGATGCTAAAAGTTCAGATGCTTGTTTTGACAGACTTAGGTCACATATGAAATCATTAAGCTCTTCTTAGGAGAACTGCTGGTTTGCACATGTTTTGCCTACCATATGGGGTGATCAATACTTATCTTGGTCCCCCAGTTTAACACCAAAATATGCAAGATATGCTTTTTTCACAAATTCTGTAATGTTTCTTCTCTGTTGTTGCTGAGAATATTCACCACAAATGTACCTAAATACATTACGCTTATTTAAACAACTTCTTCTTCAAGAACTCATGTTTCTGTAAAAAAAAAAAATGTATGAACAAAAAGAAGGAAATAATAGTTTCATGAAAATAATGCTAAATTTATTATATAAAATGCAAAACATCCGTGTAAATAAAGATTGATAATAATATGCTGTGTTAATATTTGTTGTTGGTAAAATCGTCGATTCCAATTATCACAAGAACTAGAGCCAATATTTAGACTCAAAATTTTCATTAAGAGTAAAATAAATAAAACCTATGTAATAAATTCAGTTGATCCTTGTAGAAAACGCCTTTAGTGGAAAAGAAAAAATAAATTGAATAAATAGTTAAATTATGAACATGGAAAAGTGGGATTTCATATTGTCTCTGTCTTCTCTTCAAAGTGTTTTTGGAAATGTAGCAGTTTGTTGCCACCCCGTAATAAATTTGAATATTTAAGTATGTAGAAAAGAGACAGGGATAAGGTTGGGAATAAGGTTAAATATGTATTTATATTTTTAATCATCATACATAATTACAAGAAATGTACATGTATGTATCCTAAACTTTGTTGTAGCATCACAGATTTCAGGTATTCAAAACTATACAGATCACTTCTAACAAATGAAAAATTAACTGTTTCAATCAAGTGTGTGTCCCGACTTATCGCCAGTTGGCTTCCTCAGGGTTACAATTGTGATGGTTGTCTAAGTGTGTTCAAAATAATAAATAAACGAACATATATGAAAGGTATATACATGCATATATAAAATAGATAAATGTAGAAAAGATTGTATACAGTATATATGTATAATATA
This sequence comes from Pyxicephalus adspersus, assembly GCF_032062135.1. Classification (NCBI taxonomy): domain Eukaryota; kingdom Metazoa; phylum Chordata; class Amphibia; order Anura; family Pyxicephalidae; genus Pyxicephalus; species Pyxicephalus adspersus. The sequence goes on from NC_092863.1 coordinate 26,780,254, forward strand.
ATAATGGTATCTATACATCATAAAGAAATAATTTCCAAGGTATGTGAACAATTATACATCAACAATATTATATGTAAATTAGCATTCAACATTAGTATATATTTTTAGATAATTATAATAAAGTGTGTACAGTATATATAAGAATTGTAATGATACTTGCAAAGTGTTAGTGTTTCTAGTTCAAATATATGGTCTTTACATTAATATATAGAGTAGTAACACTGTAAAACTGTAAAACTGTAAAACTGAAGAGCTAATAGGGTCAATCCTGGGCCAGATCCATTCCATTTTTTTTTCTTGGATCACCCATGTTCTCTCATGATAGTCTAATTTCTCCAGTCTTGGAGAGCTTCACTAAATCAGGCCCAATAGGTTATACTTTAGTCAAGTAGCCCTCTTATCTATTAGCAACTTTATTCACAAAAACATAGCAAAATGTTTTCCTCTATATGCTCCACATTATTCTTCTCCCAAACAACCTTCAGGAGGGAGTTAGGAACCTATAGTTAGGAGATGGCCTTAAACAAGTTGTTTCAGTAAATATTGAAGAAAGAGGACCTCAGTGCAAAGAATGAGGTCTTGGTTGCCAAACTGACAAGTAGTCCTAACCACATGTGAATACATATGTATATATTTTTGCAACATAATTCCAGTAGTGGGACTGAAAAATAACTGGAGAAAATAAATAAATAAAATAAAATAAATAAATAAATGAAAGTGAAGCTGTGGCCTGCAGCATCTAACAGACATTTCTGTATGTTTGTTTCCTCAATAGGAATGACAGAACATAAATTACTTGCTTTTGGCATCTCAACAAATCCTTTAAACATATCTTTAGTAGCTCAATATATATTAATCTATGAAAAAATATTTTTCTATAGCATTCCTGTACAACAATAAATGCCTTTCCTGGTCAGTTATTGTCACTACAGTTTAATAATACTATAAAAGTTTACACAAGATTTCATTTATCTGTGTTTTTTGATAGTATATGGTGCCACGTCAGTGAAAAGCTGGTAAGCATATCCCTGGAATGTCATTTTGGTAAATTCTCTGGGGGTTTTAAGAATGGTATCCTTTGTTCAGTAATGTAATTTTACCATAATGTCCCGGGGGGGCATCCATTTTGTGTGTTTAGATAGGGCTCTTTGGATGTAATCAGATTTCAGGTGTTCCATGGGGATGCTAGGTACCAGCTATTTAAACAGGGCTGTATTGGTGGATTTTAGATCATTGATAGATTCTGGAATACCCCAAATGCAAAAATAGAATGTCACACCCTATTTTCAGCATCTTCCAGCTAATAATGAAGGTATTAGATTTTGGTTTTTAAAGCATCAATTTCTTCTTTATGGCCCCCTAAAACAGAGAAATGAAACCTGTGGTTGAAATCCTACAAGCAAAACAAATACGGTACAGATGGTGGTTAACTTTTAAGATCATCTTCAATTAGAGATAAACAACACTTAGCGACTACAGATGTTTGGCATCTTTCCTCCAGATCCTGCAGATAGATATTGCAGAAACAGCCATTGTCCAAATTCAACACCACCTTTGGAACAACGTAAAATAAAACGCTAAAGAGGATTGTCGCAGATTCCAGCCTTCAGGATTAAACATCAATTCAGATGAAGGATTCTGAGACTTCAGCCTCCACCAGGCTGTTGAGACTCTCCTACCTCTTCTACTACAACACAGTATCTTTAAATAAATAAATAAATGAATATATATATATATATTTAATTTACATTCCTTGTTGATTGTTCTTTTCCTCCACTCATGGTAAAGTACTTGTCAATACTATCCCTGGTTTACATCCAGGATGATCCATCAAACCTGGAATGGATTCATAAAAGTAATTTGATATTTGTTAACAAATGTTTTCAGTCCTGGGCCATATCATTTCCATGTTTACTGGATCACCCAGCTTCAGTGCTGTAAATGTTTCCTTTCCAGCCATGGAGAGCTTTAACCAATCAGGCCCTATGTGTGGTTGCCACTGCCACTCGCATTAGGCCACCAGCTCTGCACCATGGTGCTCGTAGAGCTTATCACCTTGTTAGGCTATAGTTGCATTTTTTTATTTTTTTCTGAGATATGATTTAAGTTTTGCATTATATTATGTTGTTTGTTTTGTCACACCCCTTCCTTATGTTTCTCCCAGTATTCCCCTAAATCCTCAGTGGACAGTATTTATCTCTGGAGACCCTGGTACTCCTTGGTTCATGAACATCCCCTTTAGTACTTTTTATTATGCGGGTAAACCTATTATCACCTAATATACATACCCTACCATTTACATGGCTAACTTTGATACCAAAACAAGGGGTGTTTTGATAGGGTTGAAAAAATAAGATTTCCTTGATGGGCAGAGTTTTTTATGTTCTGAGAATGCCAAAACGATGAAACCTTAGAGGGTGTTAGCCACAGGTGTCCCTCACTTGTACCTCTAATTTTTTTCAACTGTACCCCCTTGTTCCTGAGAAATTAGGGTTTAGGTGCTAGATTGCGCGTTATTTCGCGCCGTTATATCGAGCCGGTTTACCGCGGGCTGGAGTCATATGCGCTCGTTCATTCGCATCTCACTGCCAAGCCGGATGCTTGCCTTCATAACAAAATGGGCAATAGGGGTCGCGAATCCGCCAATTAAGATATGTGTGCCATTAGAAAGGATGATTTTTTAGGGGAACAGTGACTTTTGATGCCAGCTCGCCAGTGTAAAGCTGCCGATGCTGCGCGGCTTTGGCCGGGATCTCATCCAGTTGATGACTAGCGCGATCGCTTCGCATTTCAGCTCGCTAATACGGATGCGCGACCGGCCAACCGATTTTGCTTGATAAATTTGGCCCAATGTGTAACAGGGTATTTTTTTTTTGATGGACAGAGTTCTTTATGTTCGGACGATAACCTAATGATGAAATTTTAGGGGGTGTTGGCCACAGGTGTCCCCCACTTGCACCTACCTACATTTTTGGTTTTGTACATCTCCCCGTTCCAGAGAAATTGTGGTTCAAAATAGGGAAGGGGACAGGGTAATGTAGTATGTCATTTCTAGTTTTGTGACAAGTAGGTATACATTTGGGGTTCACACCTCCTTGCTATGTAAGTGGCCCCGGGGGTCCATAATTTGTATGTTTAATTTTGGGCTTCTAGACACATTTACATTTAAAACAGCAACACCGATGTTCAATTTTAACTGTTTGTTATAACTATGAGCCCCATATTTTAAAAGTTGTCAAAAGTGGGGTAATGCATTTGGGGTTCTGCTAGCTTTGAGGGTCCCCTGTGTACCCTGAAAATGTGAAGTCGGTATGACATACTGTTTAGGAGATATGGAGGTTTGTACTGGGAGAGATGTAAGGCTGCAGTACATGACATCCAGCATTCATACACAAACACAGCTGTGAAACTTTCCTAACTATGAAGTAATTGTACACGCTCATATGTATACGCCCCCTGCTAGATTTATTTCACAGATTCGTAGATTTTTTCGTTACAACACCATCTGCGTCCCTGGCGTGTAAACATTGGGGACGCGAGGCCAGGGGAATCAGATGTCGGCTAGGTATCTGCTCGCGAATGTGTGGCTGGGAGGAGGGACAGGGCGGCTGGGAAACGGGACATTTTTAATACTAAGTATTTTTAAATGTACCGCTTTTACCTTTAAAAATACTTAGTATTTATACCGCCAGGGAGGTTAAAGGCATTAAACCCAACTCCCTTTTAGCAAATAGGCTCAGAAAAAAGAATACTTCTTTCCAACCAATTAGACTGAAAGTAGGCCCCACTGACTTGACTAGTAACCCACAAGCTATTTTGAAAAGAATTTTGTAAACATTTAGCCCACCTTTATAACGATAACAATTCATTTGATTTTCCTAAAGCTGATGCCTTTTTCTCTAAGACATCTTTATCTGAACTACCCAAAGCTCTACATACTACTATGTATGAGTCTATCATGGAGGGAGAGATTAAAACAGCCATAAAATCTCTTAAACTACAGAAAAGACCTGGACCTGATGGATTCTCTGCTCATTATTACAATAAATTTAAAGATATCTTGGCTCCCACACTAAAAAGATTTATAATCATTATTTTCAGGTGGGACCATGGTAGGGACACTTTAACAGCTGCTATCTGCATGCTGCTCAAATCAAATACAGATACTACTATATGGTCAAGTTACAGACCTATATCACTTTTCAATCTAGACACAAAAATCCTGGCTCCCAATTAATTTGACTGCATTTAGCTGGATTTGAGCAGACAGTATGTCTCTGAACACCTCAAAATTCATTCGGCGGCTTCTGTCCTGTGTCACATCATCGATAACCACTAGTATCCCAGTGCCACTGGCAGCCATGCACGCCCAAGCCATCACACTGCCTCCGCAATGTTTTACAGATGATGTGGTTTGCTTTGGATCATGAGCTGTTCCACACCCTCTCCATACTTTTTGCTGGCCATCATTCTGGTAAAGGTTGATCTTGGTTTCATCTGTCCAAAGAATGTTTTTCCAGAACTGTGCTGGCTTTTTGAGATGTTTTTTAGCAAATTCCAATCTAGCCTTTTTATTCTTGAGGCTTATGAGTAGCTTGCATCTTGCAGTGCATCCTCCGTATTTACTTTCATGCAGTCTTCTCTTTATGGTAGACTTGGATATCGATATGCCTACTTCCTGGAGAGTGTTGTTCACTTGGTTGGCTTTTGTGAAGGGGTTTCTCATCACCATGGAAACGATTCTGCGATCATCCACCACTGTTGTCTTCCGTGGACCTCCAGGTCTTTTTGCATTGCTGAGTTCACCAGTGCTTTGTTTCCTTCTCATGATGTACCAAACTGTAGATTTTGCCACTCCTAATATTGTAGCAATATCTCAGATGGGGTTTTTCTGTTTTTGCAGCTTAAGGATGGCTTGTTTCACCTGCATAGAGAGCTCCTTTGACTGCATGTTGTCTGAAAATCTTCCACATACAAGCACCCCCCCCCCCCCCCAAATCAATTCTAGGCCTTTTATCTTCTTAATTGATAATGATATAACAAAGGAATTGCCCACACCAGCCCATAAAATAGCCTTTCAGTCAATTGTCCAAATACTTTTAAGTCCCTGAAAGGATGTAATTGTTAAAAAAAAAGGCTTTAGTTCCTCACATTTTATTGCAATCTTTTTGTTTAACCCACTGAATTAAAGCTGAAAGTCCGCAGTTCAACTGCATCTGAGTTGTTTCATTTAAAATAATTGTGAAAATGTACAAAACCAAAATCAGAAAAAAAGTTGTCTCTGTCCAAATATTTATGGACCTAACTGTATATATAAAAAAAAATAATATAAAAAAATATTAATCCAAAATGTTAAACGTTACACTAAACACACATTTAATAAATGACTAATAAAGCCTACTTTGTTTTAATTTATTAGATAGCTGGTCACTGGTGTACAAGTGTAAAGGATCATATCAATTAATGATTGTGGAAAGTCAAACTGTCAAAAAACAAACAGCCAAACTGCATAGACTGTGCATGTCCCAATTACAGGCAAATTCGTATCAGCTGTGCGCATAAACATGAACATATATAAGGGTGTTGTCTGACTTGCTTTTTCCTTTGTCTGTGTTTGTCTTGGGTGGGGAAGTTGTTTGCTGTGTTTTCCTAAACTATGTTGTTACATTTCATACTTTGCTTACTATTTAGCACAATAGCTGCTTTTGTTTTTTAAACTTTGAATGTTTCAATGTCAATTTTGCAATTAAGAAGTCAATGTTAACGCTATGGTATTGTGTTTGTGGCCATATTGTTTAATGTGTTTGTTGTTTTTTTGTCATGTAAATTTAGTGGTGTCTGTGTGGTCTTCATATTTTAATGTGATGTTTTAGCAAATATGTTTATTTTGAATAAAGTTGTTTTCAAAATGTTGTCGTTGTTTTTTGGGGGGTTTGTTTTTGTGGCCTCCTTTACAATCTCCAAGGAACTTTTAACCTTGGGTGATAGACCTCCAATTTAAAAAGTCGATTGTGATTGTTTTGAATCAGTTCCTTTCTCTGAATTGTTGAAAGGCTAAAAACAGCACAATTGTCCTATTAAAAATGTTTGATGCGCATAGTCGTGCGCCAAACCTCAGGAATCTGCTGTGAATTCTTGTGCGCCAAAGCAGACATGCTATGTGCGCGTGAACTGTGCTCTATCAGTTGAAAAACGAACCAGCCACTTTCGCAGAGAAGGAACTGCCCACACCAGGCCATAAAATAGCCTTTGAGTCAATTGTCCAATTACTTTTGAGCCCCTGAAATGAAGTGATTTTGTAAAAAAAAAGGCTTTAGTTCCTCACATTTTTATGCAATCTTTTTGTTCAGCCTACTAAATTAAAGCTGAAAATCAGCAGTTCAGAGTTGTTTCATTTAAAATTAATTGTGATAATGTACAGAATCAAAATTAGAAAAAAGTTGTCCCTGTCTAAATATTTATGGATCTAACTGTATACATAGAAATAGGCAAAGAGTTTTTTGGGGGGCATATTGCTTAAGATGCTTCATATTGAAGAGTGCCTGTTTCTTCCTATGATTTCTGATGTAATGGGGTTGACCAAGCAACATTTGATGGAGGATATTGCTTCTGGGTTAAAGGAGGAATGTGCTTCCACTACCAAGCTCAGGTGAGTAAGTAAATATATTGGACCAAGGTTTAAAATGGCATTCAAACCTGCATAAACACCCTGAAAGGCTGGAAAAACAAGAAAATATGTTTGGCACAAAGTGGATTTGTCCCTGGAAGTTTGATATACTAGTACTAATTGTTTTGTGTAAACACCTAACAATCCAATATTGAGAGAGCAAAATTAAGTTAAGCAACAACTGAACATCTGTTCCTTTCTAGGAGTGCTTGACCCTGCTTGTGAGCTTGGCTCAATATAGTTTGATGTTGTGCTTGGCAACCTGAACTTCCTTTCATCAACATCAGGTGTGTTAGAATGAGTATGCAACTCAGCTGGACAGCTAATTGACAACATGTTTGGACAGCAAGTGGAAGTGTGTTTGTATAAGATAAGGCAGCACAGCACAATGAGAACAAACCTATAACACTACTAAAAATTAACAGAGTACCGTATTTTCCGGCGTACAAGACGACTTTTTAACCCCGAAAAATCTATGACAAAGTCAGGGGTCGTCTTGTACGCCGGGTACCAGTACTTACCTGCAGCGCCCGGTGTCCTCGCGAGTCCCCTCTCTGGTCTGGCGTCCCTGCGAGTCCTCCTGTCTTCCTGCTTTTCAGCTTACACGAGTCCTCCTGGGCAGGCTCGCGTTGCTTCACAGCAGGACTCGTGTAAGCTGAAAAGCAGGACGTGAGCCTGGATTGGCTCTCCAGTGGAGAGCCTGGATTGGCTCTTCACTGGAACACGCCCATTCATTAAAGGAACGTGGCCATTCATTACTGGAACACGCCCATTCATTAAAGGAACGTGGCCATTCATTACTAAGAACTAGTAGTGTACAGTTCTTTCTGCCTCTCAGTTCTCACACAATAGTGAGATCTGACAGGCAGAAGGAACAGTACAATACTGGGCATATAACACGACCCCCAAATGATTGGTTAGAGTGGGGGGGTCGTCTTATACGCCCAGTCGCCTTATACACCGGAAAATACGGTAATTGTGTGGCAGCAAATCAACATGAGTGCAAATGCCAGACTATTAAAAAAAACAAAGAAATAAAAACAATGACAATGTATTTATAAAAGGAATATGTACATAATACATTAAAATACCAATATTTGACAACGTGACTTTGAGAATAGGACAAAGGCAATGAGGAGGTCAAGTAGCAGTTTGTAGTGGAAACCATGCATACATTTGTACTGAATATTTGTGGGAAAAATGACAAAACTTTGCTGAAGAATTGCTAAACAGAAACGGCAATTAGAAACCAGGCACAAAAACATTGCAGCAACAGATGAAGTTAACAATGATGAAGATTACAAAAAGTCACATCAATGCATACCATCCAAGCATACTTACTTGATTATCATTATTACTTGATAAAAAAACTGTTTCATAGCTGGCAATGCAGTTTACAGTTGTCTGTTTAGCAAACTAAGACTAGTCATTGATGGGTAGATGCCTTTCTGAGAACAAGGAAAGTGGCACACTTATCTATAGCACTGAAGCAGATTGTTAAACTAAATCTGCTTGGTTCTTGAACATTTAGCATTCCAATACCTGAAACATGCTGGCACATTTTAGCAGCTCTGAGAGGTTTGGTTCACTGGTGTTTTGGGCGGTAGGAGCTTTGGGTATGACTGGGTATCGAGTTCTTCTTTGCATGAAGTCTTTCACTTTAGGTTTTTTTTTATTTTTCTATTTTAGAGTTACAGACCCTATCATATAGCTCATCTGATACATAACTTCCATGTTTGGGTAAGTCAGTTAGGACAGTTCTCCCTCAAGTTATACCTTGAAAGATAATAATTATAGCCTTCTAGGGGCATCCCTACATTGCCCATTACATTACATGCACCTGGATCTTTTGCGCCAAATATAGTGGCTTAAGTTAACACTAGAAACTCAACATCTCCTATCTGTTTTGGGTGCCATAATGGCAGAGAAAAAGCATTGTATAAGAATATGCTAAACATAATAAAATAACCCTAATTAATGTCCTGTGTGTTGACTGCTTTGAGTATTAACCAGTTGTATGCACTGGGTATGCCACTTCATTGAGTGTTACGGGGCGAATGTAGCAACCATGTACTTCTCTCCCTCTGCTGCTTCCACCCAATACAGTTTTTCCGCACATATATATATTTCTACTTGCTATTACTTTTAAGCAGCTATTGATGAATAAACTGACTCATTATAAAACTGTAAAAATTTTTTGATCTATAAAAGTTTTACAGGTGTGAAAAAACAATGCAAGGCAACAAGCAATAGAGTACCTTACATACGCAGTGAATGTGTTTTTATATGGAATCTATGCAGTGCTACTGCTGTTTTTTATTTTTTCTTTCACAAAAAAAAAGAAACTCTAAAGGTGCGTACACACTTCCAATTTTTATCGTTCAAAACGAACGACGAACGATCGTTTGGGCAAAAAATCGTTTGTAAAAAAGTAACCAACGACGCCGACGAACGAGGAAAGTCGTTGGAAACGAACGACCGGACCGGCGGATCGGATTGGACGACGATCGTTGAACATCGTTCGTGTGTGCGGTCGTTCGTTGATCGTCCATGGCCTGAGCATGCGTAATGAACGAACATTCGTTCACTTTCCTGTCGTGCACATAGTTCCTCTATCGCTCAAACGATCGTATCTATTGTGTGTACAATATCTACGAACGATCGTGTCGTTATCTCTATGTGCAGGATCGGTGCTATACGATCGTTCGTCGTTCGTTTTCCAACGATAATAATTGGAAGTGTGTACGTAGCTTTACCTTTATAGGTGGAAGGCTGTTGATTTATCTGTGATCCTAGTCCATTCAGCCTGCAACGTCCCATCTTCGTTCTTTGTTTCAGAACAGACCGGACACTGGGCGCTGCTATCTTCTTTCAGGTTCTTCTTCCTACGAAACCTGATTTCGCACTGCACAGGTGTGAGATTGGGTGACATGCTTCCGGAAAATGTAAAACAATAACAATAGTGGAAAGCCCTTTCTGCACATGCCTGAGATCATGCATACGCAGAAGAAGCAGTTTGCAGCTTTCTGGAATACGTGATGAATGTATCCCAGGGGACTGCAGATTTCCCATTCAGTATTTTCTGCTGTGGCTGTAGAGATGAAGTAACTCCTCTGAGCTTAGTACTGAAAAGTCAGACTTTCAATATATGAGAGTGGACACTGTAGTGGATGTTCAGAAGCACCTCTACCACATTACAACCAGGTAATCAAAAGGCTTTACCTGATGACCAAAAACCTATGTACCTAGTGCTATGCCTGAATAGAAATCGAAATTCCTGAGCAGGTATGGACCTAATTTAAAAAAAAAAATACATTCAAAACTTTCATACCAATAGTTGACACAATAATTCACAGTTTTAAAGCGCATCAAACAAACTGAAACACATGTACCCCTTGATTTTTCTTTCTTACTAACACAGAGTATAATTCATCAGTCAAAACATAAAAGAAAAAGAAAGTAGGCTATTGCTTAATTTGACATAGACTTGACAAAATGTGTTCAGTAGTATACAGGAAAAAAGTTTTTTTTAAGGCAAAAATGTGTAATGTATTAATGATATTGGCTCATAGGATGAAACAACACAAATAATATTCTTAGGATCTTGCACAAGCTAAAATTGTAATTTAGACATATTCGGGCCCTAAGGCACTAGACAACTATTAACAACTATTAACTAATGTACAATATCACCAGGCAGGCTTCCTCAGGGTAGCGGTTATCGGGTAGTAAGACGTTAGACCAATACTTGATATAGTCTACATATGAAACATAGGTTAATAGGTTAAATCCAAATGGTTAAAACAGTTCAAGAAAATACAGCAATAATAATAATAATAATGTAAATAATGATTGTATATGGATATACAAGTTCACTATATATACACACACACAAGAAATAAATCATAAAGTTGTGATTGGAGAAATGTGTCATATAAGGAGGATAATATTTGGGAAAAGATAACAAAAGGAATAATGAAGATATACGCAAATAAAATGGATGGTAAGTTTAAAACAATGGACTTACATAGTCCCTTGGTTGAAATGATCTTGACTGAGAAAAAGGGGGGAGGGAGGATCCTGTGGATATATTAGATGTCACCATGGGAAGCGGTGCTGTGGGCGTTCCTAACCATGACTGCATCACCCTGCATGCCCCAATGTGTGCATCCCAACGTTGGACTCATGCAAATGGGGTAAGGTTCGCAACCACATCACCTCTCATGTATATATATATATATATATATATATATATATATATATATGGAAGGTGTTTGGGGCCATCCCCACAAGGCTGCCTGCTGTTTGTGTACAAGGACTGCACACTGCGGTCTGCCTTCGCCTTGCTATGGCCACATACAAGCCTTCTTGAATCAAGGTAATTACACTCCACCCTCGACCCCTTATATGCTATTTTTAGCTACTTCATCATAATTATCTTCAACTAATTTCTGCAGAGTATCCCCAGTATTTGGAAATATCATCCTGTCAATCTCTCTACTAAATGGGGACGTGCATCCTTACAGGATCCTGTGCCCCCTTTTTTCTCAGTCAAGATCATTTCAACCAAGGGACTATGTAAGTCAATAATTTTTAAAGTTACTATCCATTATATTTGCATATATCTCCATTATTCTCCTAACCTATCTGTTCCTAAATATTATCATCCCTATATGACACATTTCTCCAACCACAACTTTATGATTTATTTCTTAAGTATCACCTATTTTTTATTTACCATATGTCAGACTGATGAAAACATTTTTTTTCCTATTCGATTACTATGTTTATATATATTGTGAATTTGTATATTCATATACACATTAAACACTAACATAAACATTATTTACAATTGATGTATTAGAATTTTCTTGAACTGTTTTAACATATTGAACTATAACATATGTATACTATATCAAGTATTGGTATAACGTCCCACTACCCGCTACCCCTGAGGAAGCTTGCACCGGGGCGAAACGCGTTTGGTATTCCGGTTTACGCAAGCGACCAACTACTCTTCTTTAACCTCCTTGCAGTTAAGCCCGACCTTCGCTCGGGCAAAAAAAAACTGCAAGGATGGTTAAGCCCGAGATTTTGTACATCCT
>NC_092863.1:26793260-26808486 GCF_032062135.1 Pyxicephalus adspersus
TTATATTCATATTATCTACTAGAACCCCTGTTCGGACATATTTCTGTAAGTTACAGGTCTACAATTTAAAAAAAAATTTCATGAAAAACAGTGGATCACTTTTGGTACAGAAATCTAGACCTCAGTGTAACGCTTAGGTGGTTAACATACTGGAGATATTGAGCTATGTATAACATTAGTTGATTGTTGTATAGTGCCTTAGGGCTCAACTATGTTTAAATTACGATCTTAGCGTATGCAAGATCCTAAGAATAATATTTGTATTGTCCTATGAGCCAACATCATTAATACAATACACAATTTTGCCTAAAAAAAACTTTTTTCTTTGTTCCTTTTTTTTTGTATATATAATTATATAATCCAGGGTTGGGATAAAGCCCATACAGGGCATCAACTATAACCACCACGTGAATTTATTGTATTGTTCCGTAGTATTACAACAATACAAAAGGTCTTGTAGAGGACTGAGGACTGTAGTAAAAACATCCCAGATAAATAGTTTTACCTTTCTAGAAAAGTAAACTCTAGCACAGACACTTAATAACTTGTTCTAAAAAGGGTACTATTGATTGTCACCAGAGACAGTGGCACATGAGTTTTGTACATACACCTCTGTTCCGTTTTATGGTAAAGAGTATGAGCTGAGTCTTACCTAATGTAAACAATAGCAGTCATTAGTGGTCTGTCACTAGGCAATCCAGTCAGAGGATCACTAGCACTAAATGTTCACAGATCATGACAATCAAGAACTTGTATGTCTACTGCTGCTCTGTGGACGTGTACTTCTTTCATCTAGTAATAATACTCAGTTTTCATATATTTTATTTTTTTGCCTCTCCCTATACTATCACTCAAGCTCTGGAAACACTGCAGCAATTACCCTTTGCTCACGCAGTACTGTGCTCAAAGGACATGTGATAAAAGGAAACTAGTTGTAACCACTGTACACATATATCTAGCTATATATGGGCATTATTACTCTACTTTCCTATATATTATTGCTATGAAATGTGAATTGTCACTGACAAGGTAAAATAATAACATACTTCTAAACCCTTATCTCAAAAACTCTTTATTTACCTGTACTTTTACAAAAAAATTTACCTTAGCTACTGAAAGGGGTAAAGTTAACATTTTCACAAATGTTCCTTAAACCTTTTAACACACAGATGTTCCATAATCATATGTTTAATGCTGCGGTATGATGAACACATTGGGGCTATATTATCAAGCGAATGCGCGGAAGTTCGCAAGGCGCATAATCGATCTGCAGGGCACAGCATTGCGGGTGTTTGTGTACTCGTCCTCCGGTTTATAGCATCGATAGATGAGCAAGTAGTCAAGAATTCGCCAATTACCATGAATAAATCTTCAGCCTCACGATTGAGGTTGGTCTGTTAAGTTCAATCAATGGTGATGTAATAGCAATCAATTAGGGCACACCTGGTCCCTGATCTGTGTGCACCTACAGTCCATTACAGGTCAATTTTATTCTTTAGTGCTTGATCTTTTTTTTTGGTAAGTGCTAAACTTTTATGTTACATTATACTAATTTTGAAAATTTGTTCATTTATTGTTTGATTTGCTGCAGTTGTTGCTTTAATCCTTTTTTTATTGGTTGCAACACTGAAAACTAATTATTATCAAGCTCTATGCATAATAATTAACACCTAATATGTCATCCCATCACACAATGGTATAAATGTTAAAAAAAATGTTTCAAAGCATTTTGGATATGCTCCAAATGTCATTATGGTTTTGCTTTAGAGAAATCAAATATTCAAAAACATTTTTGTTGCCAAAGATATTTTAATACATGTATCAAGGAACATATAGTGATTTTACTTGTGTGTGTATGTAAAAAATGAATAAATGAAAATTCATATGTATTGATGTGACTTTTTTTAATCTTCATTATTGTTGCTGCAATGTTTTTGTGCCTGGTTATTAACTACGGCCCCTGTTGGTTAGCAATTCTTCATCAATGATTTGTCATTTTATCTACAAAGAATTAGTACAAATGAATGCAGGGTTTCCACTCCGAACGGGTACTTGACCCCCCAAATTTCCTTTGTCTCATCCTCAAAGCCATGTTGTCACATATTGGTGTTTGAATGTATTATGTAAGTATTCTGTTTATGAATAATGTTTCATTTTTTTTTTGTCTTATTTTTTTATAGTCTCAGACATTTGCAGAATAAGCTGTGGTTTTCCTTTAACATACTTCACTCATGTTGATTTGCTGCCACTATTCTACACTACTATTCTAACTACTCTGTTCATTTGTAGTATAGTTATAGGTTTGTTCTCATTGAACAGTAGTTGCTTGTATTGGCTTGTAGTTGCTGTACTGGCTCATCTTAGCCCTACTGTATAAAAGCACGCTTATACTTCCTGTCCTGTCAATTAGCTGTCCAGCTCAGTTGCATACTCATTCTAACACCCCTAATGATGATGGAAGGATGTCCAGGTTACCAAGCACAATGTCAAACCATATTTAAAAGACAAGCTCACAAGCAAGGTCAAACACTTTTAGAAATGAACAGATGTTCTCTTTTTGCTCAACTTTATTTTGCTCACAAAATACTTGACTGTATGCATTACACTGGAGAACAATTTTGAACACATTTTTTGTTGACTTCAAATTTTAAGCTTATTTACACTACAATAGGTTTGCTGATTCTGAAAGTGCAGATAGTTTTCCTCTATTACAGGGGTGTCAAACTCTGGCCTGCAAGGTACTTTTTTTTGGCCCCCCAAACAATTCCGAAGATGAATTACATGTGGCCCGCTCGCTACTACGATTTCCGGCATGATTTGCATCACTGCTACTGACTGTTCCATAGACGCAAGCAATGCCGGGAAGTAAGGAAGAAAGAGAGGGTGGGAAGGCAGTGTAAGGTGAGTAGTGTGAGGTGAGCAGTGTGCAGTGTGAGGTGGGCAGTGTGAGGTGAGCACTTTGAGGAGGGCAGTGCGAGGTGAGCAGTGTAGGATGGGCAGTGTGAGGTGGGCAGTGTGAGGTGAGCAGTGTGAGGTGGGCAGTGTGAGGAGGGCAGCGTGAGGAGGGCAGCGTGAGGTGGGCAGCGTGAGGAGAGCAGTGTGAGGAGGGCAGTGTGAGGTGGGCAGTGTGAAGGGGGCAGTGTGAAGGGGCAGTGTAAGGTGGGCAGAGTGAGGTGAGCAGTGTGAGGTGAACACTGTGAGGAGGGTAGTGTGAGCAGTGTGAGGTAAGCAGTGTGAGGTGAGCAGTGTGAGATGGGCAGTGTAAGGTAAGCAGTGTGAGGTGGGCAGTGTGAGGAGGGCAGTGTGAGGTTAGCACTGTGAGGTGGGCAGTGTGAGGAGGGCAGTGTGAGGTGGGCAGTGTGAGGTGAGTAGTGTGAGGAGGGCAGTGTGAGGTGGGCAGTGTGAGGTGAGGTGGGCAGTGTGAGGTGAGTTTTTTTTATCATTTATATTGTCTGGTTTTCTAACACTGGTAATCCTGCCAACATCCCCAACATACATTAAGGAACACAAAGGCGAAAACATATAGGACTTTAATGGCCGTAGATATTTTAAAAATGATCATAAATCTTTTATGTCCTTTATTAAAACATAACAATTAAAAGAAACATGCCTCTTACCCTACACCAAGTTTCAGGAAGAGTCTAATTGACATTTTGGAATATTACAAAATACAAAATATTCCATGAAAAAATTTGAACACCATTTCTCTGTACATGGTATCGCCCTCCAGGCTCTACGATAGTCAGACAGAATTTCTGTTGGGGACCTAGTCAGAAGAAACTCATGCCATCCATTTAGGCCTGTACTCCTTCCCCCATAATTAGGTGTGGGTTTGTAGGCCAAATAAACTTCCATTATGGCTCTCTTTTCTGGATTCGGCTAAAACAGCAATTTATCCAGAGCACTGGTCTAATCTTTATCCGAAAATCTCTATGGTATTTTGGAGACAAATTAGCGGATTTGATGGTACACAAAAACCTCCCTTTCCATAAAAGGGTAAAGAGACACTGCAGCTGCATAGGAAATTTCTTAGTCAGATTATTAGTAAAAGATTTAATTGTCAGCTGTCGTATCACCCGTCTCACCTCAACAGATCTACCCTGGATTACCAATGGTAGATCTGGGTTATTCACTATCGGAAGGTAAAGGGCAGAGTGACTATTTAATTGGAAAAATCCCCTTATCTTGTGCCACGCTTGCCAGCCTGAGTACAAAAGTGGGTTTGTTATCATCTCAGCTGGAAGCAGCTCCCTGTGCAGATGTAGCATATATTTTAGGGTGTATTTGAGGAACATTTGCTGCTCCAAAAACGTGTCAGTATAATCGTTTGTATCATGAAGCCAATCCCTGAGATATCTCGTAAGCACAGCTCAATTATACAATTCTACATCGGGAAAATTTAGCCCTCCATTCTTAACAGATTGGTGCATAATATACATGCTAACCTGTACTCACTTGCTTCCCCCAACAAAAAAACAAAATAATCTATATAATTCTTTGAGATCTGGTTGGCTGAGCAGGATTGGTAACATTTGAACAGTGTACAAAAGCTTAGGGAACAAAATCATCTTAATCAACCTCACTCTGCCCAGATAGGAAAGAGTAAATGAGGACTATTTGTGTAGTTGATTCTTAAAAACACGCCACAACGGTTTGACATTGTACAATTTAGCCGTTTTTTTTGGTGATTTGAACTCCTAGGTATTGCAGTTTCTCTTTGCACCAGACCACCGGATATTGAGAACCCCAAACAGGTCTAACACAATTAGTCAGGTACAGAGCTTTGGATTTATCCACAGTAATAGAGTATCCAGAGACCGAGCCGTATAGGGTAAAAAGATTCAGGATAGCTGGGAGGCTAGTCCTTGGGTTAATAATATAAAGTAGTAAATCTGCAAATGCCGTTATTTTTACCATCTTGGTACCCATTAGTATACCCACAAAATCCGGAGAACATTCAAGAAGTCTCAGCAATGGGTCTAAAGCCAGATTAAACAGCAGTGGCGAAAGTGGGGATCCCTGGCAGGTACCTCTGCTCATCTCCACTGGGGAGGACAGGGTGCCATTATTAAAAAAGTCAGGTTTGCGGTAGACTATAGAGATATTGGATAAAGGTTAAGAAGTTATGGCCAAACGCCCGTTGAGCCAGCACTGCATGCAAGAGTGGTCATTCTACCTTATCAAATGCCTTTTCAGCATCTAAACTTAATAACAGTGTTTTAAGGGAGTTAGGAGCAGATGCTGCGACTGTTGCTGCTATTGCTGTACGGACACCTATAGTAGAATGTTTGCCCCGGACAAATCCCAGTTGGTATTTGGTAAGTTGGAAGGGCAAAAAGTTTTGAAGACTATTGGCCATTAACTTCGCCAAAATCTTATAATCGCAGTTCAAAAGCAATATCGGCCTAAAGGATGAGACAGAGGTTAGATCCCTACCTTCATTGGGTATAAGTATCACGTGGGCTTCATTAAAGTCAGGAAATGGAGATTGTTGTAGGAGGATAGTGTTATAAACCTCGGTCAGGAGGGGGTGTTACTTCCTCCTGGAGTAACTTAAAAAATTCAGCTGCATAGCCGTCTGGGCCAGGGGTTTTGTGATTGGCCATAGATTTAATTGTCTTCTGGACCTTCCAGTGAAATTCCAGTGAAATTTTTTATTTCCCTTGAAGAATTGTGAGTTACTCGGGATATGGGATCAACTATCTTTAAAATATGACGTTTGGGTCCCTGGGGTTTAGTTAGCTTTGCCAGCAATGAGCCCACTTTATTGCCCCACCTGTATAACTTGTGCTTTTGGTATCTAAGTTGTGTTTTTACTCTGGAGGCAACATAAGTGTTAAAACAGGTAACCGCTTCCTGCCATTTCAATTTTGCAGCCTGTAAACCAGTTCCTAGAAAATCCCTAAAAGCCCTAGTTACCTTGCACTGTAACTCCTCATATACCTTAAGGTGTTCCCTGTGTTTACGCCTAGTATAGTCCATGAGATACTCCCTCCCATAACCGCTTTCAAAGTGTGCTAGAGCAGTATGGGCATATCTCGGTGTTTAAGATTGTCATCGAGGCTATTGGCCCAGTGGGTTTTCACATAATTTGTGAAATCCGGTGATCCTAATAAATATGTTGGGAAACTCTATTGAAATGTCCTATTATTGCCTTGGGAAAGATCTAAGGTCAGCACAACAGGAGCATGGTCAGATATAGTAAAATCCGCCATTTGACGCATTAGAAACTCTAGAATAGAGAGATTCATCAGTTACAATATAATCAATTCTTGGAAAAGACATATTGGACTTACAATAACAGGTGTAGCTTTTTTCATCGGGGTTAAGAAGGCGCCAAGCATCCACCAATGTAATCTGGGTCAATAAACGCTGAAGTCCCCCTGAAATAGTCCTCGGTGTACTTTGGGCTAGACTAGAGCGGTCTAAGGCAGGGTCCACTATGACATTAAAATCACCGGCCCCTATCAAATTCAGATAGTTTTCTTCAAGAAATTTTTGTGTGAGAAATGCATAAACTGAATTTGAATTACCAGTAGGGGCATAAATGGAACATGTGAGTACCTTTGCTCGCCAGTTCCAGCACTACCATCGCATATCTACTCTCCTCATCCAATAGCGTAGTGATAACCTTATAGGGGAGATTTTGGTTCAGGAGAATAGCCACTCCTCTTTTCGTAGTGACAATAGTGGTGGCAATCCTGTCCCCAATCCAAGTGTCACACAAAGTTGCAGTGTCACCTGTTCTCTTTAATATTCATGTGAAGGACAGGGGTATGTAATAGTATTATGTATCTTTTTATAATGTATCTTTTTATAATGTATCTTTTTAAAAATGTATCCTTTTATTATGTATCACTTTACATGTGTTTGGAGGCTGTAGAAGCTCTCTACACAGTCCTGAAACTTTAATGGTGTTCGCATTTGACATTCGACCACCTGAATAACTTTGGTCTATTCGAGTGAATAGCTGATGAATCGAATAGTGACCTATTCGATCAACACTAGACAATGATACTTTGTGCAAAACATATTTTATTGCTATGACAGCTTTCCATGGTGTTTATGCTGGTTTGAATGCCA
Organism: Pyxicephalus adspersus; assembly: GCF_032062135.1. NCBI lineage: Eukaryota > Metazoa > Chordata > Amphibia > Anura > Pyxicephalidae > Pyxicephalus > Pyxicephalus adspersus. The sequence continues at coordinate 26,800,344 of NC_092863.1, forward strand.
TTTTAGATCTTGGCCCACCATATATTCACTTACTTATTATCAGCTTGGTAGTGGAAGCACATAAAGGTGGATTCCTCCTTTAACCAGAAGCAATATCATCCACAAATGTACAGTAGTCTTTGATGTGACATTCCAGAGGCTTGCCAGGAAATCCCGGCAAAGGGATATTACCTTCCTGTTAAAAAAAATATTACATTATTAGGATGTGTTAAAGCAGCATATTAAATCATGTTTTGATGGCAACTAGATGGTGCTGTATTGTAGTTTTATGCTTTTCTGGCTGCATAAGCAATGCTTGACCAAATCTGCACTAACATGCACCCTGCCCCAGTTTGGGAATGTCTTCTTTAATGCAAAGCTCTTCTCAAAATATGTCTGCGATTTCAGTTCACAAAGGACTAAAGACTGTTTGCTCTGACTTAGACTACCAGGTGTGGTTGTAACCCAAAGATGATGTGCCAAAATATATAATTCATACATTTAATGTACACATTTATCTATGTATATACTTGTGCAAATCCGTCTCGATTACCTCTGGAATGTCCCAGGTATCAGCATGGTGTATGCACAGTTTGTGCAGGACGCAGCATGCCATGATGACCACCCATGGTCACAATATTGGACAGTAAGGTAGGAGCTTTGCAGGCAGCAAACAGTCAACAATTTATTCTTAATGGTATTCATTGCAACAATATGTTGTATGTTGGTCCAGGTTGGGCCATCATAAGAAAAGGCGTGGCTGCCGAACCCATACAAGACTTTGAGACAATGTTGAAGGTTGCTCCTCACATTCTTGGAAGGATGGAGCAGCATTATCCTGTGCAGCAACCAACATTGTTGCAGTTGCGACCACAACTGCGCTCGCAAGAACAACGATCTTCATAAACGTAAATAACAGAATGCGCGATTGCGTGCATGTGCGTGATGCACATATGACACGTGCAGGTGTGCGCAAAGTGAACGTGCTCCATATTGATGTACGCGCCATTGCAACCCCATATATTTTTAGAGAAGTTCTTAGCCTTTCTTCTTGCAACATTAAAAAAAAATTATTCCTTTAAAAAAAAAATTGGAAAAAAAGGTAAAAATCCACCATGTTGTTTACTCATGAAAAATTTGTTTTTTGGGTTGGTCTATAACTGTTTTTTTTTTTTTTTCTTCCTAGGACCATGCATCACCCACCCATCAAAAAAACTATAGAAGACACATCACACCCCTGGCACCACTGCTGGTACCACCACTGACACTACCACCCCAGGTCATACTCCAGCCCATAGACCAGCAGAGGTTTGGACTCGAGTCAGACCCCAGCAACCTGCAACTCGACTTGTGACTTGTTTACTTTGCTGACAGCTGAAGGGCAAAGGGAGGAAAGCAGTGATGCTTTTGTAACACAGCCCACCCCATCTCCCCTTTTTAGCTATTAGAGGGGAAAACATAGAATGCAAGAAAGGTGGGAAAGAAGACAGTGCCCCTGATTCATCAAGCAGAATCGGATTATCGCTCGCGCATTCGTATTCGCGATCCGAAATCGTACGCCGTCGCGCTATTCAGCAACTGAAAAAGCTCGCGGCCGGAGCGGCGCATCTCCGGCAGCTTTACACTGGCGAGCTTGCATTAAAAGTCACTGTTCCCCTAAAAAATCATTCTTTCTCCCCCCCCCCCCACATTCTAATTTTACTATTTTACTCCTATGACAGCTGAAGGGGAGGGGGAGGGCCCTGTGTCACAAAAGCCTCACTGCCTTCCCCTTTCAGCTGTCCGCAGAAAAAGCAGTGGACTACTGGGATGACTCTGATGCTTGGCAACCATGTAAGTCAAATCCTTTTAGACAAATTACCTTACTACAAATGTCATTTTTTAGTTTATTGTTGGATCGCAACAGTTTAGTAACTTGAACTTGTGCCAAAGTTTTAGTTTGTTTTTCCTTATTATTGTTTGGGGGGAATTCTGAGATAATTTTTCTAAGATAAGCTGTTTATTGTTTTAAATTTTGGCTTCTTTTTACTTACTTCTTGGACATAGTACGCCCTGAGAGTGATGAGGATGGCGCTTCACACACAGAGGATGACACTGGTCTTTTTCCTGGTAAGATGAACCTTCATGGTATATCTAGTTTGACAATGTCTAGTTGTCTAAAATCTTGTTTATAATACCAGTCATGTGTAATATTTTAGCTCCCCCACATTTTAAATTGCATGCTTTTTGGGTTATCTTGGAGTGTTATGGGTTGTTTTTTGTTTTTTTTTTTTTCAAACTGATCAATACAAATGTTTTCCAGCCAAGCTCACTCTATTTCTGGTGTTTTTGGGATAATTAACTGACCCACATCAACAGGAGGAGGTAGTTGAGCCACTGCAGAGAGGCCTAGAGGAGATTCAAGGTAATTTGGTTTGTGTGTTCAGCCTTTCAAAAGATAAATAAGAAACTTCTATCTCTATACAAATTTTGTTACATTTTATTTTAAGGTATTCATGGTGTTGCTTTCTTTTGGGAATGTCTGCCTGGGTATTGAGTTCAATTTTTAAGACTCCAATTTCTGCGTGATTCTAAAATTTCTGTTTGCCTTTGCTAAATATTGTGAACTTTCAATATGTAGAGATTTGTCTACACATTCATTCATTCACATTCATTTTCATGTCATGTGCCTTTGTAGAAAAATGTCCTCTGGTTTGTGGTTCTGGAGATTTTTTACGAACTGCATCCACTGTGGAGGTAGGCAAGAACTGGTCAATTTGTGTTTTTGTTTTTATGAGTTGGGGGGGGAGGGGGATGAACATTTCCCAATCTGTTGCATTTGTATTTTTTTGTTAGGGTCTCTCAGGTGCCCAATTAATAAAGAGGAAATGCCCGAGGTTTCTATAAGCTATCCATGTAGAATGTATGCCTTATTCTTTGGGCTGGGTTTCTATGCTTTGGCCTTCTTGATCCATAGACCAAAAAACCTTTTTAATTAAAATGCTTTCTATATTTCATGTTGAATGTTTTGGATTAGGAAAAAATGTTTATAAATTCACTGGATTTGTCTGTGTCCCAATGTCAGGATGCTGTCTGCAATATCAAGGTGACCCCAAAGTTATGTTTTTGGTTTTTTTATTCTCTTTTAGCACCCAGTGGATGCAGGTGGATTGGGTGAACCCAGTGTGGCCAGGCAGCTTCTAAACCTCACTCAGAGGCTGGTTGGCCATTGTGATAGAATGATGGAGTGAAGGATGGATGCCCCAAGGTCAAATTATTTGGGACAGGTCCTTACACTCCTACATGAAGCGTTAATACATAATCGCCAGAACCGGGAAGCTCAACAACATATGGTGGGCATGCATAGTCTTTTCCATCAAGAACAACAAAAAAGACATAATTACATGCAGCATCTGGTTGAATTGGTCCAATAACAAACATTAGCCATATTGGATCCCTACATGTATGAGCTGATCATCTCTTTAATATGTTCAGTGAATCCCTGGGCAAACAATACGAACTGGGTCAAGCAATTCTTCACATGCTGGGTTTGCAAATCTCAATAAACCTACCACCCTCTGGCCCAACCTTTTCCCCTACTTCTTCTTTGGCTTCCCAAATTGCCAACTACATTTCTGTTGTTTAAGCTAAAATAGTAAAGGGTTCAGCTGTGTACTGGATGCAGTACATGCTTTAATTTTAAGGTCATAGGTATGTTTGTAGCGATGACCAGAGAGGTATGCAGAAATGGTCACAACTCTTCCAAGCTTATAAACAGGTTGGTGTAGAATAAGAGCATGTTATATATGTATCCAAGTTGCTGTGCAACCATTGTGTAAAAACTATATTTTTTTGTTTTGTTTTGTAAAAGGACACCAAAGATGTTTGGAAAAACTCAGAAGGCATTCCAACACCATATTTGTGACTGCATTTTTAAACAAATAAAAAGAACATTACAAAATATTGGATTGGATTGAATTTTTTACCCCCCCCCCCCAACTGAATTTTTGGTAAACAAATAAATAAAATATATAAATATTTTAACCTCCTGGGCGTTTCACTGATATCTGGATTTCTGTACCAAAAGCGGTACACTGTTTTTCATTAAATTTTTTTTTTTTTTTTATTGTAGACCAGTATTTTACAGAAATATGTCCGAACAAGGGGCCAGTAGATATTCTGAATATAATAAAGTTTGAAACACACAATCATGTAAAAAAAAAAATAATTACTTTTATTAATAAAATTTATTAAAAAACACAAAAATCAGCTTAAACAAGAATGCATAAATAAATCAAAAATACTGAAAATGCAATAATCCTGTATACTGTATAGTACTATATTTTTCTAAAACACCTCCCTAGTGTGGTAAATTTTAGTCCAACGTCACATACCTATAGATAAAGCCACATTAATATATTTTGTATTATTTTGTATTGGATTGGATACAGGAGTATGTATTGAATCCAATACAAAATATTTGAATTTCCCGCTACGACCCCCGTCAACGGGCGCACGCTCTGACGTCATTAGGAATCACAGAGAGACGTGTACGCGATAGGCAAGCGTTCTAATTCTTTACGTATTTCCATGCAAAAAGCATTACATTTTTTGCATGGAAATTTGTTTTTGATTGTAGGCTATAATTCTTAGGCATAACTCCTTGAAATATGTCCAAAATGTAATAAATATAAAAATAAACTTTAAAAAAAAATATATATAAAACATAAAAAAAAAAACTCTTTAAAAAAAAAATTAGTGTGTAATGTAACTGTACAGTACCTTATATAATATATATATAATACAATTATATATATATTATATATAAAGATTTATTTGTATTGGACTCAATACAGCTTTTTTGTATTGAATCCAATACAAAATTATTTGAATTTCCCGCCCCGCCTCGCGCCCGCACCGATGCATGCACCGACGTCACCGGGAAACCCCGGAGATTGTCTCTGCACACTGCACTCTGCACACAGGGAGAAGACAGAAGAGAGAGGACGTCTCCGGAGGAGCTGCGGGGACAAGGTAAGTGTTTCTTTTTCAATTGTAATCCGATTGTCATTCAATGTTATATGACAATCAGATTGCACTGTAACGCTTGTTTCTATTTTTAGCTACCCCGAACCTGGCTCGGGGGAAAACGCTTTCAGCAAGTTTTCTTACCTCGAACCAGGCTCAGGGTAACCGCCCAGGGGGATAATAAAACCCAGAAAACCTTTTAAAAACATATTTACAGATTTTTTTAATGTTGGGCATACCATGAGAAGGGCCCATCCACAGCTGATGCTCTATGGCAGACATCTTCCTGTGTAGCCACTATAGGTTTTCTTCTGGACTTTCTGCTGGGTGAAAAAACAAAAAAAAATGAACCGAGAGAGTTTGCAAAAAAAAAAAAAAGAAAAGTACTGTCCTTGAAAAAAAAAGTAAGAAAACAAGAAACTTACCAGCAGAATGTCTGCCATGTGGCTGGGGTGGGGATGGGACCTTCTCAGTGCTGGCTGCCTCCGTCGAGCATGAACTGGCTGTGTATGTGGAAGGAGACAATAAATTAGAGACGTAAGTACTGAGCCAATACAATAGTATAATATGCAGCTAGTTCTTAAATTGCACAGTGCTAAATAATGAAAGTAATGTTATCTAGTTCCAAGGTATTAATGTTTTGCTGTTTCCACCTATCGAAGCAAAAAAGAAAGCTGCTTCCTGGGGATAAGCAAATTATGGCATGTGAACTAAAGTGATGCAGTTTGGGGTAAATGGAGGTTTTGGCTTTTCACAAGGGCAAAATTACATTTAACTTTTGGCTTCTGTTAAAAGCTGCCTAGACATGAAGCTAGTAGTAATCCACTCATATTGATACTTATTGGAGCTAGGCCTAACAAACTATATCTTAGTTTATATTATTTGTCCTAAAGGAATGATTACAAATTAGAAACCCTATAAATACTTACATTCAGATGAGGAACTTCTGTCCTCTGGAGGAGGTGATGGCAAGCGAGCTGCAATAGGTGTAGATTTAAAAAAAAACCAGCACAAGTAAAAGTGGGTTGGTCAGAATAAAGTACATTTGTAAAGTTTTTTAAGGAAAACAACTTAAAGCTGAACTTCCAACAGATACTTTTTCATTATGTAAAAAAATTTGGCTAAAACATTTACTAACAGCCAACTGGACAACTCTATTTTTCTTCATGCTAGCCAACAACCTAGAAAGAACCTTCATTTGACGCAAAAGCATGAATAATGAGTTAAAGCTACATGAAATCATGCTAGATCTTTGTAGTTTTACCTAAAAATTGTGAAGGTGGTGTGAGAATGTGTTTGATTTCAACATTTTGTAACAAAAGGTGATTATAAGGTTATCTTACAGACAACATCCTCTGTCTCGGCCACCTCCTCTGCCTCGTCTGAGGACTCAGGCTGGTCGGGTGGTGCGGCAGACTCATCATTCTTGGTGGACTCCCCCTCCGCAGCGGACTCATTCTCTGCTTTCTGTAGCACGGCCAACCACCTGGCAGCCGTTGTGAGGGAAAGCAGGCTGTATTATAAAAAAAAATGCAAACATTACAACATAATTAACGTAATAAAATCGTGATAAACAGTTCTAATTCCAGACAATACTACGTTCCCCACCAAAAAAAATTCTAACCTAGGAAATCAGGTCTCCTCTGCTTCAGGTCACTCCAAGTGTGCTGTAACTGAAGCACACTTGGGCGACTCTCTTCAGGGGTCCACAACCTGTCTGCCAGCCTCTCCATACGACGCCACTTGGCATATATCGATTGGTGATCGTAGCACCGGAGAAGAATTGTCTAAGAAAAAAAAAAACAATATTTTTCCAACATCTCTTAAAACTACTCCAAGAAAGTACTTATTTACACACAATAAAAAACTATAACAGATTGATTTTATGGTGCAAATTTACAGTTTGTAATTGTGAAATGTATTAATGTGTGTATATACATACATACACATTAGTATTTAGATATGTGTGTGTACACTATTACTAATAATCTTCATAACTCCACTAAGCTAAATACTAGCTAGATTTTGAAGAGCACCAATTAGTCTCCTAGGTGGAAACTCTCTTTATCCTGTTTTATTGAACCATAAGTGCCAGACATACATACAATCTAAGGCAAAAATATTGGCACCATTGCATTTAGGTCCAAAAATGCAGCACATGTTTATTTTGTTGGCACTAGAAGAACACAAAAAAAGTGAGAAATACAAAAGACTATCTGAGACAGTCAAATGATGTGGCTTCCCAAAAACCTGTATTTTGGTCTCATCTATCCAGAGGACATTCACCCAGAAGGCGTTCCACTGTCCTCTGGGCAAAGAGGGTTTCCAGGCTTGCGTGAGATTAAGTAGACTAATTAGTACTCTTCAAATGATCCGGGCGGTAAGAACAGCATAGCTATATTAGGATCGGGACACAGGCTGTCACTCCCCCATCCTCCAGCGGTGCAGTGGCTTCTATTGAAAAAAAAAAAAGCTTGTAATAATGTATCTGCCCCAGTGGGCGTATGTAATGATGTCATCGTCACAGTGTGATAGCTGTGTGTCATATTCTGCAACCTTAAACCTCTCTGTGTACAAACCTTCACATATCCTAAAACGTATGTCATAATGACTTGCAATTTTCAGAAAGAACAGAGGACATAACTAATATTAAAAAAAAATATATACAAAATATCAGCCCACCAGAGCATTTTAAGATATGGGGATCACAATTTTAAACACATGTCAAAATACAACTTTGGGAGTGCAGTTTCAAAAGCAAGTGTGCCTAGAAGTCCTAAATTGAAAATGCAAATTAGGGCCCCCCGGGCCCCCCTACATAGCAAGGAGCATTGGGGTGGGGCTACCTACATGCCACAAATCTATACCTGAAATACTATGTTACCCTGTCGGCTTCTCTTGCCAACTTCCCTAGAATGGTGGAGTGTACAAAATGTAGGTGCAGTGGGGGGACACCTTCACCTAACCCCCCACACCACTAAAATTTCTAGGGCAAATGGACTGCCCTGTTACACATTGCTGCCCACTTCTAACACTTGAACCCCAATTTCTCTGGAATGGGAAGATGTAGGAAACTGAAAATGTGTACTGAAAACAGTACACATTTATTGTTGAAAATCACTCATGTGCCATTGATTGTCCCCTTCTGATCACTCAT
>NC_092863.1:26809220-26851071 GCF_032062135.1 Pyxicephalus adspersus
GCTTTATTTTAATTGTTTGAGCAAAAATCGGGGGGTGGCTTATTTGATGGGGATGCCTTATCATCGGGGAAACACGGTACATGTATGCTCATGCAGCTAAACAAACAAAACATAAAAAGAAAACAAAACTTACCTGAATTATGAAGTGCAGGTTTCTCTCACTAAACAATGTGGCTGGCATGTTTGTAGACGCAGATATAAGACTTCCAGTTTCACTTCCGCTAGCCAAAAAGGTGCATACACAACGCATGTACGCGTAGGGGCACATAGCAGGTTCGTACGTACACGCACGTAGCAGGTTTATATTGCGCAAAAATATGCGCATCAAGATTTTTTTTTAATCCGGATGGCCATGAACAAAGCTGATTATGGCCTTTCAACAGCTTTAAAAATATCACAACTTTTGTTGTTAATTATAAATCTGTAGGACCAGCCAAAGTTAAATACACTGCGAGATTATAAAGGAGATCACATCAAAAAACACAAATACAAATTAGTAACACAACTTTATTCAACATAACCACAAAAAGGTCAGAATAAAATAGATACTACACAGACACCACTAAATTTAAAAACAAAAATAAAAACAACAGAAAACACATGTACACCCACACTTTCATATAAAGCCATATTATTAAAAAAATGGCCCAAGATAATATTGTATTCAAAATATGTGATTTGGACTCATCAGGGGTGGAAAATTGTGCTAGAAATTAGTTATGAAGAACAAACATTTAAAAGCAGTAATAAACACATTATTGCAATGAAACAATATGGCTACCAATACAATAATATAGCATCAAAGTTAACCTATTGCAAGATGGACATTGAAACATTCAAAGTGTAACCAAAAAAAGTGTGCTGAATGGTAAGCCAAGTATACTAAACTCCGCCCTCCCCTTCAAAACCAAAAAAGAAAAAGGACGCACTTATATATGCCCAAGGGTATAGGCACAGTGAAGTCACTAAATTTTTGCTGTTAGTTTTTTTTTCTTTAGTCATTCCATAAATAATTATTACTACGATCCTTTAGATTTGACTTTCTACACCAGTTGTCAACTATCTAATACAAAAAATGCAAATACATAAATATATTATGAAAATATATATATATATATATATATAATATATATATATATATATGATTTAATGGATTGTAATTCCAAGGCCTAAGAATAATAAATAATTTCAATTTTAAGGATATAAATGTAAAAAACTGTATTTTACTTTTATAATACTATATTAATACATTTATATTACCATTACCAGTAAACATTATATACAGTTTCATTACCTGCCCATTTTCCCATCGATTGGAAAAAAGAAGGTGATGGTATTCCCCAAAGTCTTGGAAAAAGGTACTTGGAAAATCCTAAACATTTCAGTATGAGTTGCAGGCATAACAGAAATCCTAGTACTGTGAAGAACTGCAAAATAAGCATTTCCATGACGGCAGATTCCTGGATGCACTCAATGCTCTGCCTCATTTGCTTCTTAGTTACTTGCTGGAGTGTTTTTGTCTTGCAACTGTTAGAGAAAGATATCTGAAATCACATGTATCCCAAGAGAACATGGAATAGCTTACAGTTCAGCTTACATGGTTACTCCTTCTCTCCTCCTTTTTTTTTCTTTTTGTTTTAGGTTTATAGAGTATCTGTGTTAGATATTTAACTCACAATGTAAACATTTGCACTTTTTGTATTTTAGGACTGCATATCTACTTTTTTAGAACTGCATAAAATATATTGAGCAATTTATTTCTACTATTGGTATTTGCAAATGTAAAAGAAGTATTAGCTAGAGTATAGCTGGATTCACCTCATTTCCCAGCCTGCGGATGGGACAAGAAAGGAGAAGCAATTCCTCTAATAAATCATTAACTCCTCTCAGCATGTTACCTGTCAGCCCCAATGCTGCCCCTCCTTCTACCAGTATGGGTGCCAGTGAAAAGAGGATGATATCAACAAAGATTTAGGTACACCATATATATGCGTCTTATATGGAAAAACACATTTATTTTAATTTAATTACTATATAAATAAAAACTGTTCATGGGTGAGAATATAAGCATCTGTTCCTCCAATCATTGAATGATAGTAACCCTCAGATGGGTTTGCTATCACATTTACGCAGGTATTAAACCCTATTTAATGAACAGTGGTGCTTAATATGTGACGCTATATAAATCCTGTTTATTAATAATATTAATATTTATAATTATTAATACCACACATAGCACCCAAATCATTTTCAGTTCCAAAGAAGGAGCAATGTGTATTGTCCCATAGTACCTTTTTCATGACCCTGTTGTGTGTAAATCCCTCTTTTTAACCCAAACTACCTTATTGTAGGGACTGCAACAGTCAGGAGGAGGAATTTACAGTCTCTGACAATCTCTGTGACCAATCAGATGCCGGGTGTGTGTCAATGCAGGGAAAACAAGGCCCAATCTCCCTATTTCTCTCACAGCTCAGCAGTCACCCTGCTCATCCACAGTCACACACATGGTTCTTACACTCTGCAGACATGATGTATATTATAATGTTCAGGTAACCTTAATCAGAACAGCACCATCTCTTGTTTTACAACTGAACTCTGGGCAAACTCTCCCCCTATGCTGCACTAGTATTCCAAACAGGTTTTCACTAACCTTTATCAGTTTTCCTCTGTCGCTGTTGATGGCACAATTAATCACAAACCTGGGCTCTTTTTTTATTGTGTCATTGCTCCATTAGCATTGGAGGAACAGACTTGTAGTGCCATAAACACTAAACTGCATTGTAAGTTTATTAGAAATCTGTGTGAAGTAAACACAATGCCCCTGATTCATCAATAAAATCCGCGCTCGCTGGAAGCGCGAAAGTATGCGCGGCCAGCGATCGCGGTTTACCGCGGTCCGGACTCGAGTGTGCTCGTACACGCGCCTCCTCACTGCCAGCCGGATTCCTGCCTTCATAATAATGACGCCAGTGTAAAGCTGCCGGAGATGCGCGGCTCCGGCCGCGAGCTTTTCAGTTGCTGAATAGCGCGATGGCGTACGATTTCGGATCGCAAATACGAATGCGCGAGCGATAATCCGATTCTGCTTGATGAATCAGGGGCAATGACAGCAGATTAGTAAACTTCAAGAAATACATGAGATTTCTCGGCTTACATCATTGCCTCTCACACACTGTATCAGTTTACAGGCATCCCTGATGAAAGGAGAGGGCCTGGACAGTACAGATTAGGCACACTGACCTACTTGATCCTTGTACGCCATCTAACAGTAATGAGGTAGGTTTAAGACATCTGTTGCAGCCTCTAAAGATGGTATGGAAGTCACAGTGTCCAGGGAAATTAGAATAGTCAAAGAGGAGACTGTGTAAAAAGAAAATTAAGCCTGGAGTTTGCCTTTAAGCAAAAAAACATTACTTAATTTAAGCCAGGAAAACATTGTTTAAGAGATTGTCAAACTGAATTTGAAACCCATCTATTATGAATTGGTATGTGGAACACTAAAAATAAATTATACCAGGAAATTAAATCAACTATTCTACATTACACATGAAAATATGTTCACAAGCCTAAAGAACACTTACACAGAATATGTTATATTATTATTAAAGCTGACTTATGACTGATGGAAAATTTAGGATCTGAGATTCTGCAGGCCTAATTTAGTAACAGTGAAGCTGGAAGCTTTCCTATCTATTAGTATGCAATAGCAGGTACAAAACTGCTGTTTGTAAACTCCAACCCCAACAATTTTCAAATTGTAAATACCATGATTCCCATAGGATCTACTTTTAGTTATGACTGGTAGAAGTAGGGTTTTTTTCTGCTCACTAAAATTGTACCTGGTTTCTGGTCTAATATCTGCAAAATAACATAATTTATAAATGGAAGTTATGGCCCATGCTACACAGGTACATATTTATAACATTTATGCTAACAAGAAAATGTATTATTCTTCCTAACACCTATTTTCTGACAATGGACAGCTGAAAATAAAACAACCTGCATTGGAGATGATAATACCAATTTACTTGAGGGAAAACCAGTTAAACTACCAGTATGATTTGGACATATGGGGGGAAACATATTCCCACAGGGTTAAAATCTTATATTTAATATATAAGCGAGAGTGCTATTGTTAACAGCCAGGGCAGCCTTTGAACATGAGTCAGGAAAGCAGTGGAGAACAGGCTACTGCCTACGGAAAATATAGGGCTGAAAAGACAGTTAGATATAAAGTGCAAAGAGGATATCAAGGGCATTAACTGATTGAGTACTGGAAACAACTCTGGAAATGGTGCATACTACAGCAACCCAGATACTGCTAGTAAATGACCAAATACCAAAAAGACCAAGAGGAAGATTTTTCTTTGTGGCCAGAGCTATTTTTGTAACAGCAAGGTTAACGAAAAAGGTTGTATCTATCCATCATGCTAACAGCATTTTCACCAGATACAGAAAATACCTGTCTTGGCAAAAAAGGCATTGCACTCTATAGAAAGGATAAGTTATTTTATCTCCTTTTTGCAAACTATGCAAACTACTAATCACTTCTTCCACATAGTATGGATATGAACAAAAGCAGTCATAAATGTATTTTTTTAGCATGGTGGCTCAGAGGTTAGCACTCTGGCCTTTGCAGCGCCTAGGTTCGAATCTTGGCCAGGACACTATCTGCATGGAGTTTGCAGGTTCTCCCTGTGTTTAAATGGGTTTCCCCCGGGTACTCTGGTTTTCTCCCACATTCCAAAAACATGCAGTTAGGTAATTGGCTTCCCCCCCAAAATTGACCTTAGACTGTATTAAAGATTATGTATTATATGACTATGGGAGGGACATTAGATTGTGAACCCCTTTGAGGGACAGCTAGTGGCATGACTATTTACAGTGCTGTGTAATATGTTGGCGCTATATAAATTCTCTGTAATAATAATAATAAAATGCAACAATTAACATTATAGATAGTGTTAATTGTTGCATAGTGGACCGAGTATGGCCCCCTAGTACAGGAATGTGTTATTCTCAGAATTACCAGATGAAAAAGAATTTTGAAAAAGAGAACTAAAATAGCCACCATATAAAAGGAATGGTAAGCTGCAATATATTACATTTTTGGGTAAAGCTACTCTTTAAATATGTTCAACAAATCCACACTGTCACAATATTACCATGATAAATACATGTGCTTACTGCAAACAATAGATGTTTCTACAATGGGAAAATGTAAATAGAATTGAGAAGCATTTCAGATGATGAACTGGTCTCTTGAAACTAGCAGCCTGTTTTTTTTTTTTATTGTTTCATAAGTGGGTAATGCACATCAATAAAAATGAAATATTGCATGCAGTTGGGCATATAAGATCTAGAAGATGTGACATGATACATAAGTAAACATCTTGAACTTTAAATCAACATCTTGATTTAGGTTACATAAAATTAGCATGATTAAAGGTAATGATGGACATACTATTGGAAGCATCTCTATAACATTCTTTTAAGTACATTAATAGACACTCTTATTCTCTTTATAAATGATAATTAGACACTTATATTGAAGATGTGTATGTCTCAATACTCTCTAGACATACTATATGCTAATCGGAATCGGCATTTTAGAGGAGTATCCTTTTAAAACCAACATGTCATTTTTTGTATCCACCATGCAAAAAAAAAAAACAGCATAGTAAATTCAGTAGGATAAATCATTACACAATAAAAATGAGAATAATAGAAGATGAAACAAGTTGGGCAGACATGTATTGACAACAAGGTATGAAATCCTGCTTTTTAATTTATGATGTCTTTTTTTTAAGAACACTTTTGCGGAATATTTTCTTTTGTGTGTTTTTTTTTTTTTTTTTTAAACGAGATTAAAGTTATATAGATCACCTGTTGTCAAGGTTTTGAAAAAGAATGGACCCAAGATTTTACATGCATTGCAATATAGCACACTGATTATTGCTTTTTCTTCACCCTTGGGTGCCTTGGTAAAGTGAATCTGTAAATAGTTAGAGAACTGGCTTAAAGACAGCATCCAGAGAGTTGTAATTATTGATTCATACTCTGAATGGTCTAAGGTTATTAGTGGTGTCCCCCAGGGTTCAATGTTGGGACCTTTACTGTTTAACATCTTTATAAATGATATAAAGTTTGGGATTAAAAGTACCATTTCTGTGTTTGCAGATGACACCAAACGATGTAATGGAATTAAGTCCATACAGTATGTCTATAATCTACAAGCAGACCTGGATGTACTGTTTGATTGGGCAGCCAAGTGGCAAATACCATTTAATATAGATAAATGTAAAATTATGCACTTTGGCGCTAACAACATGCATACTTCATACTGCCTAGGGGGAATACATTTGGGGGAGTCAGAAATGGAAAAGGATCTGGGGGTTCTGGTAGATCATAGACTTAATACCAGCATGCAATGCCAAGCTGCAATATCTAAAGCTAGCAAAGTACTTTCTTGTATTAAAAGAGGAATAGACTGCAGAGATGGAGACATTATCCTGCCTCTGTACAAAGCACTGATCAGACCACATCTGGAATATGCTGTCCAGTTTTGGGCACCAGTTCACAAAAAGGACATTATTGAATTGGAGAGAGTGTAGAGAATTAATAAAAGGAATGGAGGAGCTCAGCTATGAGGAGCGATTAGCTGAACTGAATCTATTCTCCCTTTGGAAGAGACGTTTAAAGGGGGATATGATCACCCTGTATATATAATATATAAATGGTCCATGTAGAAAACTTTGTTCCCCATTATTCAACAAGAAAGCACTCTCTGCATCAGGAGGAAAAGAAGTTTAAACTCTGGGATTCTTCACTGTAAGGTCTGTGAAAATGTGGAATTGGCTCCCCCAGGAAGTAGTTTCAGCAACTACTATAGATTGCGTTAAGAAAAAGCTTGATGTTTTTCTAGAAGCACAGAATATAACTGGGTATTAAGGCTTTAAAGTAAAAATACCAGTGACTGTTGATCCAGGGAACATCCAATTGCCTCATGGAACCAGGATTGTATCAGGGTTTTTTTGCCTTCTTCTGGACCAACTATGTCTTATAGGGTTGTATATCTGGGATATGTTTATTTCTCTAGGGGTTGAACTTGATAGACTAATGTCTGTTTTCAACCAAACCTACTATGTAACTATTGTGAAAAAATTTCATTTCATTATTAGAGACATGCAATGCGTTGTAAGATTGTTCCATTTTAGCCATTTGGCCTTGACAATACTGTCAACCTTGAAAGTATTTTTTTATTCCATGAAGCTATTTTATTCCAAAAACTGATGGTATATCATACATTGCTCAAAAAAAAAAAACACAACATAGTATAACTCCAAGTCAGTTAAACATTAGGGATATTATTCTGTCCATTAGGAAGTCTAAACTGTAACATTAGGAAGTCTAAACTGTTACCAATGGACTCCAAGACTAGCACTGTGCAGATAAATTGGCATTTGCCAGAGAGCAGCAGAATTTGCATATTGCCATTGGTTTCCCTTTTTTTTCACAGATGAGAGTAGGTTTACACATATACACATGTGACAGATATGAAAGAGTCTGGATATACCATGGTGAATGTTATCCTGCAGAATCATCAAACATTACTGGTTAGGCAGCAGGCCATTCATGGTCAGGGGGGTAAATATTCTTGGAGGGCCTTGCAGACCTCTATATACTAGGTCATGATATCCTAACAGCTAATAGGTACATGGATGAAATCCCCCAACCCACTGTCAGACTTTGCAATGATACAGTAGGGCTTCCACAGTGAGTTTCTCCTGGCGCAGGACAAAGCCTGGCCCCATGTGGCCAGAATGTGTAGGCAGTTCCTGGATAATGAAGACATTGATGCCATTGGCTGAGCCTTACATTAATTTACCCTGAATCCACTAAAGACCCTTTAGAACAGGGGTACCCAACCCACAGCCCACGGGCCACATCCAGCGCGTGGAGCTGTCAGTTCCGCCCTCTCCTCATTCCCTCTCTGCTCGTCTTGTGGGGGATGGGGCACTCCCATTTCCTATGTTTCTCTATGAGATCGTGCTACCAGAGAGAGAGAGAGGGAGCTGCTCCTCTCCCAGCTTGTACTGTGAGATAATAGTGAAGCAGCAGCAGCAGCATGAGAGGTGTGTCTGTGTTCATGCACAGCTTCATGAAATGTGAAGCTGCTAATAAACCAAATTTAAGCTCTCTACATGTAACAAGTTGCTAGATACGGGGTCCCAACAACAATCAGGGATATTTTCACATTAAGTATGGCTATTTCAAGACCAGGGTACCCAAATTAGGTTTGCATATTGGGGACCCCCTGGGGGCCAATCTAATGGCAATGAACACTAGGGCACTGCCAATTGTCTGTACGCTGTGGTCCCCCTTAGAGTTCACAAAACTTTAAGGCTGCATTCAGGTGGTCAAGGTTGTGACACGGTTACCGCTTCCTCATGGCAAAGGACCCTCAGTACCGCTTAATATATATTAATATATATTATATTGATATCCTGGTCAATAAATCGGTTAGCAGAATTGAATGAGGCATATTAACCATTAGTTAAACAAAGTAAAGGTAACAGGTTATCCACTGGCAGTGAAAGTAATGAGTGGTGTATATTTCATATAAATATGATAGGTTCTTCACATTGTAGTCCCAGCTTTAGATCCTCTTTCATGAAAAAAAAAGTGTAAAACATGGGTTCAATATGAAAAGAATGTCTTGAACCGAAGGGATGAATTCTGGTATGTTAGTTCAGTTGTTTTGTTCAGCAGTCTGAAATTTCTTAAACAGCATTAGAGTCGTGCATTTGTGGTTCCCTGGTTTGTGACACAGCTGTCTTGTTTTCTTCCCAAGCAATAGTTTTTGGAACGCTCTCTTTTGTTTTGGGGACTGCCCACAATGTCACAAAAGAATATGCCACTCCGCCTGCCATGCTGAAACAGGAAACATAATATAGAATTACCTACACGCATTGTGATATTACCACAACCTCCTATTTATTGCTAAGCTGTAACTATATTTAAATACTATGTCATGCATATGTCATAAAAACTATGTAAAGCATATGTCAAGCCAACATTTAGAAAAAAGACAGTACACCTCTACAACAAATGCACATTTGCCTATGTTTCTTTTATCCTAAAAGTACACAAAAATTAAAGTTAATGTGCCAGAAAATCATCTCTGCTCCTAAAGCAGAACTTTCAAGAAAAAAAAAAAGTAAGTCCCACACTGTCTTGGCTTCATTGTTAGGGTTAAGATACACTATAACTATTCTTTAATGCAGGGGTCGGCAAACTTTTATGGCCACTAGGCCATTTCAGGGGTGGACGGGAGCACACAAGGCTGGACTCTTGAGTCCCACCCTAATGGCTCTGCCCACCACCAGGGAACGCCCCCTGAAGTGAAATCACGCTCCTCCGTATGCATTGCGTTCCCTACTTACTGCGGCGGCGGAAGTATCAATGTAGGCCGCGGTAAATAGGGGAGCAACAGCAAGGAGGCGGCTTCGGTAGTTCCTAAACCCCCCTGGCAGATCCAGCTGGCAACCCGCGGCTCCGGAGCCACGAGGTGCCGGGTGGCATTAGGGCGGATCGGCAAGGGGGCGTTAGGCCGGAGTTTTCGGCTAGGCCGTATCTGGCCTAAAGGCCAGAGTTTGCCGAACCCCGCTTTAATTGTTTTCCGTCAAGCTGCCTGACTGCAGAATGACAAAACAGACACTGATCCAATAAATGGATTCAAAAGAAAATAAAAAAAAAACACACACACACACACACACACAACACACAGGTTAGCCTCTATTTATCTATTTATACTCACTACATGGCATCTAAGTTAATTGCTGCTGTGAAGGGATCAATGTATGTCAGTGACTGAATTTTTTAATTTTTAAGGGCTTTCATAAACAGTGGCCATATACATTCCTCTGCATGGGCAATCAAGGTATCAAGTACCCAAGTCTAGTGTACATGTCATAAATGCATAAATGCATTTCACAACAAAATAGATCATAAGAAATAAACCTTTACTGGGTTGGCTGCAGATTTATGCTAAAATTATTTATAACTTATGTATTAAGCAACCATATGTGAAATTTCTAAAGTTTAGTAGAATTATGCTGTAAAACCTAATAAAAATAAGTTAAGAAATACATATAAATAAAAGACTAAATACTTACGACTCCTGTTGCCTACACAACTGAGCACCAATTTGATGCTGATAAATCATTTTTCAAAGTCCAGTTGGGTAATACCCTCCTCATTTCTAGCCGTAATCACAGGTTCTCACTGTTGACCTCCATGGCAATATTGTTTTCTATAGAGAGAAACATAGGAGGGACCATTTCTCTGGGTGAGTCTCAGAGTGGTGTTTACCAGTATGGGCAGCAGGAGAGGTAAAGATTCTGTCTTTTCTTTATAAGTACATGCTATACACAGACATTTCACATATAAGACAAGATCTCTTTAAAATGTAAATGATCACATAAAAGAAACCTTTTGATAAAATATGGCATTATGGGCCTCTCCTTGTAGAAATATAGTTGCTAAGTTTAAAACAATTGGACAGAAATCAGAAAAATACCAGTTTTTTTTACAGCCTGAGGTCTAGCTGATTGGATATAAATGAAAAGATAAACTGTTAAAACCAAACTAGCTGGTAAAAATAATACATCATAATGTGTGTAGCCAGTTAAACACAAACACATCCTACAATTTCTCAATTTCTCCTTTCAATAGGAATGCATTGTGAACCCCCCCCCCTCCTTCATCCCCATAACATTTCTCAAAAAGGTAACAGATTGGGTGCAGATTTATTAGGAGTAAGTAAGATAAAATTCCCAGTGCAGCAGTGGATGTCTAGCACTTTTAATGGATATTTAACAGACCAAAAGAAAGCAAATAAGAAAAGTTCAATGTTAGGGATTTCATACACTTTTACTAAACTGTTGAGGTTCTCTTTTTAATTAACGCTGCTTCTGCACTGCCAGATCATCATGCTTCCATTTGTACTGGAAAAAACAACAGTCAATAACTACATACTTAATTCACTGTGAGAAATCACAGAGTTGATACAGACTACTTTAGTTTTTTTGGCAACTTCAGACATACACCACTGGGACATAACACAGGTTAGAAAAAGCAATACTAGTCAAGTATTAGGATCATTGTAACTGCATATCCAGCATGAGTTACTCTGGTATTAATACAGCATTATGGCAAATAAAATACTGACTTGTGTGAATATAAAACGGAAACCAACAGCACCTGCATTAAACTTTCTATTAAAAGGGCAAATTTACTGCAGAGTAACAATGTTCTGCTATCACAGATATATGTGTTTCTAAGCTTCTTAAAAATGTTAATCAAGTGTCTATGTGGCTACTTTAGTTGGTCTGATGAAAGAAAATTTTCAAGAAATTAAGCTCTTATTGCTAGTCCAGCCCCTATAATAAACTATTTTTATGTTGTATATATGTCACCTTTAATTATGTAGCTTAGGAATCTCCACCCAGGCCTCTCAAAACCTCCAGTTAGGTAGCCTTGACATGTTTACTTAAACACTTTCACACTTCCATTTTTGTACCATTGGCATCTGTACCCAGGCACTTTCACTCCTCAAGTTAGCTCCAGATCACCAGATGTACTTCCTTGCATTTTGTAGGCAAGATGTGTAAACATCAGAAAGTAATTGTTTAAGTAATTCCTGTGGTGAGAGGTTACACCAGTCAAAAGCATGCAGATCAGCTATTGAAAGACGACTTGGAGCTATTCCGTGCCAAAAAAGAAAGATGAGGGATTGGGATCAAAATGCCCGACCAGTCTTTTGTAAATATGTCAGCTTACAACTAATTAGCAATGATTACTAGGGCCCATATATTTTAGTGTCCCAATCTGAACTGTTCTAAGATAATTCACTGCAGTCCATCATGACAATGTTAATGTCATTTAAAGTTGCCACCAGCAAAGAAAGTAAACGATTTGGTTCTGGCTAATCACTGTATTCTTGTAATGGGTTTATATCAATAAATTGTGTTTTTTTTTTTTTATTAGGCACTGTCCTTCTAAAATGTTAACTCCATCTGTAGACAAACTGCAAAGTAGTTACATATTTCCTTTTGTACCTTTTGAAACTTTATGACCCCCCATCTTTAATAAAGTAGGCATCCAAATAGAAACATTGGGACTGGTACCAGTATATTATCAATCAAATAAATTCAAAAGTGGAGAAATCAACAAAACAGAAGTACATTAAGACTGTGATTTTAACAGTATATCACAAGCCCAGGAAAATGTTGTTGACTAAGAATTTCTGTTTCCCAACTAAAGATCAAGTCAGATGGAGTTGCCCCAGCAACATAACAGGGAAAGAATTTGCCATATTAGACAAATATCTTTTCCAATCTGATCAGAAAAGCAACAGACAACTTGTTTAAAAATGTTTAATTGTGGGTATTGGTTTATAATATATGCTTCCAAGAAGAACTTACTATTCTCCTCATGTAGAATTTAATCAGGTCATATTAAAAGTACATCTAAAGGCTCCTGTGTGTCTATGCAGCTTACAAACACCATTACTATTTAATGCAGAAGCCTCAAATAGTAAAAAATAAATAAAATTAAAACTATAAAACTTCCTTTACCATAACTGAATAAACCAAATACTCAATAATCCCTCCAACCTGCCTGATCGCTCCAGGTATCTTGCAAAAAAGCTGAGCATACAAAGATTCTACTTTGCTTCCCAGGATACTGGCAGTCCCAGCTTCCTCTGTATGTGAAGGGAATGAATTAACTTCTAAAGCTACGTACACACGGCAGATTTTTATCGCCCGATATCCGGCATCGGCCAATTATCGGGCGAAAATCTTCCGTGTGTACAGTCGGTGTCGTCCATCGTCCGGACGACCGACCTGCCGGATCCACAGACGATGGACGACAGCCGATCGTAATGAAAGGGAAGGGGAGAGCGCGCAGCAGGGT
The DNA here is from genome assembly GCF_032062135.1 of Pyxicephalus adspersus. Lineage (NCBI taxonomy): Eukaryota > Metazoa > Chordata > Amphibia > Anura > Pyxicephalidae > Pyxicephalus > Pyxicephalus adspersus. The sequence continues at coordinate 26,822,202 of NC_092863.1, forward strand.
GCCGCTCCGTCGCTCTCCCCCCTCCCCTCTCCATAGAGCATGAACGGTGCTGTATGTACAGCATCGTTCATGCATCTTGCAGCCCCTTGTCGTTGGAAAGGATCGTGAAAGATCCTTTCCAACGACAAAAATTGCAAGTGTGTACGCAGCTTAAGTGTTCCAAATTGTGTCTTTCATGCTCCCCCTCCAATACACTGCAGCTCATATTGGGAGGGTTTCAACAGGAGAGGAAATATTGCCAAGGCAGAAAGCAGCGAGCAGGACTGGATGTGGCCAGATACTGATTGACAAGCTACATTGACATTGTCACTCCACTTGTAACATCTTCTCACCTCACGCAAGAAGGTACAGCCTAAATGAGTGAAAACTGGACTCTAAATTCAGCCATAGTGCATCATTGTCACATGACAGGAAGCTGCATAAGATGGATATCACTGCCAAAATTAACTGCTATTCCTAAGACTTTGCAGAAGGACTAAGAAAAAATTGTAAGAGCAGATGCATTTCGTTTTTTTTTTTGTTTTTTTTTATTAGGAAATAGGTTGTAGTGATGAACCGATATAAGGTAACTCTAGTGATTCTGGTAAATCAATATATAGAAGGTAATATAAGCTTCCCTGTGCATAGAAACAAAATGACAATTTGCTGAGGAACTCTAGCCATGACATTATCTCCTATATTCTATCTACATCATCACTGCAGCACTAGATGGCTGCATCCATTTAACATTCTTGAGAGCTGGTGATGGGTCCTTTCCTGAATGTTGTTGCTTAAAAATGATGTCCAAATAAAGCTTTATAAAACTCAGGTTAGTAATTGTACACTGTGTTTATATTACATACCACAAAGCTAACAGAAATTTAAATATTTCAGTCCTAATAAATATCACAAAGCATTTCCTGATGAATCTAATTCTTTATTATTTAAACAAACAGCACATGCAATGTAAACTACTAAGTAGCAATTTAAAGGATTTATATCAGCAATCAACAAAAGGATATGAAAACACAATCGCTCTGCTGCCAAGCTTTGTAAAAATTCTAGTGTTAACATTTTTTTAACATGAGATGTAAACATATTAATGAATGTTAATGCCATAAAAGTATAAAAAATGTTGAAAAGAAATTCTTCCATCTCTAATCTACTTTGTTTTTCAAACCTAGGAATGTAGACACCAATCCATCACCGATTTGTACATTAAAAACATTGTGTTAAAATTTCCAAAGATTCAATGAAGGAACAAAATGCACAAAATCATGTGCCATTCATTTTCATGATGTTAAAGGGAATCTATCAATAAAGAAATATAGATGCTGTCACTGATAATTTGCTTTTTGTTGCTCTGGGATGTCCAATGAACTCTTAATTCACTAGTAAAACTTCTCTTCAGCATTTTTTAGCGTAAAAAGGAAAAGAGCCCACATTTCTGTAATATTTTTTCCATTCCATCTGTGACCTCATAATGAAATTATTTCTCACTTCCCATCTACTAAGCGTTTATACCCGACATGTGAGTGCAGTTAGCAGTTGTGTAAGAAGGCATGGACAGCAGTAAAACTCTTTCATAAGTTCTTAATCTTCCCCACTCTACCAAAAATATGTTTTTTCTGTGTCTCTGTTGAAGACATTTTTTTTTTGTTTTCATAGTGATAGATTATATATTTACCAAAGGTCAAAGATGTGGCTCTAGACCTTCCCTGAAGTTGGGCTGCAATTACCACTCCCATTTAAGGTTAGTTTTTCATTATAAATGAACACACTGCTTCCGGCCTTTATTTTATTTTTAACACAGAAGGATTTTCTTTATAGTTACATTCAGTTTTCTTTTATTTATAGTTAGATGGTGGATTTACATCTGTTTTTAAGATCTAACAGTTCCTAAATACACACACACACACACACACTGAACGTGTTTGAATATGTACTTACCAAATATTTAATCCTAAAAAGTTTAACCAAGAGAAACTGTAATCTCCACCCACAAAAATCCCAATGTAGGCGACAGATACATTCTAAGGGTAAAAAATATGTAAAATGAATATAAAAAGTAAGAATAACATGCATTCAACACTTTGCGCCTGCCAGGAAATTTAACTGGCACACCTGACACAAAGGAAATAGGAGGAATGCCAATGGTGACCAGTGAAAATGCTTACATGCGTTGGGTAAAGTCAGAAATAAACCATGAGCTTAATAAATCTGTGCCAGTGACTAAAAAAGTATTAAGTAATATTTTTAGAATGCAACCAATATTTTTAAAGGATGGTTAGCATTAGCAAATTCTATTATATTTAAGGTTTTGTTTCAATGTTTTAAATGTTTAGTAAGCACAACCCCATATATTTCAATGTAATGTATGGGTAGCATTAGGTAAAAGTAAATCTGAGCAAAGATTAACATCTAAGGTGATACAATTTGCACTGCAAGAGAGCATTTCCAATTGCCAGCACATTCCTCATTTAAAGGACTTGAAACAGCAGTGTTCCTGTGTAGCAATGAACAGTTGTTGGAACCAGCTCTACACTCTCTCACCTCCTGAATCTCAACTTTGTTCTGTCACTGTGATTAGTCTCTTCTAAATACAACACTGAAGAACGGGAGATGAAAAGACTAGTGGTAAACACAAGAGTTGTCTGTTATCTGCATATAAGAGCACCCTAATTAATGGGATTAAGTATTCAACAAGAAATTAAAATTGGCATATAGCCCACAAATGTGTTTTGTATCCAATTAACAGTTGCACCTACAATGCCAAATCTGGAGATTAGGTTAGTGATGCAAAACTTTGTAGAAAAAGCATAAAGAGAGCATAAATGTAGGAGGGCCACAGAAACGTGTATTTAGAAGCCAAACCTTTTTTTCTTGTTTAGCCCCACTGAATACTGTTTCCAAGACTCAAAGAAAGAGAAAAGCCAAAGTTTTGAGCTGTCATTCGAACAAAAATAAAGGGGGTACCTTAATGCAGGGACAATAGTCTATGAGGGTATTTCCCTTACAGTTACATCTAAAAGGGGAGGAAGTAAAAAAATCAACCCAGTGTAACAAATAGCAATAGATAGATATAGTCATATAAGCCAGTAATTGCACTGGTTGTAGGGTGTTCCCAGAAAAGGCAACATAGAATGTCCTGTCTCATGCATGAGCTGTTCTAAGCAACTTCTTCAATATAGGATAAAGAAAACAATTAAACACACGGCTCATTACACTAAAAATTAGCTGCTGGGCCAAATGAAACAAAATACTTAATTGGGCTACAGGGTTAAAAAATCCATTAATGTCCCAGCACTGGCCCACAGGTCCTACAATATGCACATCTGGCATGGACTAAGTCTAAATAACAGACTTTACTAATATCCTAGAAATAACGACATGCAAAATATCCTGTAAATATCTATGGACAATTCTTTAACTATAATTACTAACAAATTTCACATGCATTTCTCACTTACCTTGAGTGCACCAATGACTGTAGTGGTAAGAGCTGAGTTGTAGTAACTGCAGAGCACTATTGCATACAGTAGTATGAATCTGAGGAAAAATTACCAAAAAAAAATATCTGAAAACAATATTTATATGTCTCTTGCTCATTCTGGTCCAATAACTAAATATAGTAGGTCTTAGTTTAAAAAGTTTATAATGGAGATCTGCTTTGGAACATAAAACTGCAACCAAACTGAAAGGGATAGGAGGCAGACACTTTGTGGCCAACTGATCTTGAAACCACTACCAGTTTTTCTCTTTCTATGTAACAGTTTGGCCTGTGAATTCTTCTCTTCACAATAACGGTCATTCCAGCTCCACACATGTCCAAAAACATACAAAGGTAAGGACAGTCAAACTGTCATAAGACTATCCTATCCTTAGTTGCCCTATGATGCTACTAATAAATAGAATAGTTATTTATTATTCAAATAGACAACTATTTTCAAGATGCAAATGTGAAAAATCTATATGATAACCATAAGTTAAAAAAATTAGTTAAAAAGTTTTCACAAAATAAAAGCAGCCCATGCGATGGGCGGACTGTGTCCCTGCACACAACCCGCCCAGATCTGAGCCTGCGATGGGAGAGTGAGCGGGGTATGCATCATGACGTCACGTTCAGTGACCCCCGCCCACTCTTCCATCGGCCAGACCCTCTGTCAAATTTTATAGATTGTGGCCCCTGACTAAAAATGTTTGCCCACCCCTGGTCTACCGTAATACTAAAATAGTGCTTAAAGTAATGTCAAAATGCCAAAACAATCTTGTGCTATTTGAGACGGTCAAGACAAGACAATATTTTCACCCTAACTCATAAAAGCAACGGTCTTGGAGTTTCGTTTATTCTTGTGCTTAATAAAGCAATATGTCTAAGTGCACATATACATAGGAGGATAACTGATTCTAGCATTAAAATATCCTGGAATCCTGGAAAGTGGAATTTTTCCAGGTGCAGGCCAGTGAAGGTAGATTTGGCAAAGCCTCTTAGGCATTCACCTAGACTAGTTCTTTTTCTTCATAATAATTTGTCTGCCTTCTATTTTCAAGCTGTACACAGTTATTGTCTCCTGTTTAACCCTTCTGTTGTTATTATTAACAATAATAATAATAATAATAATAATAAATAGTATTTATATAGTGCCAACGTATTACGCAGCGCTGTACATTAAATAGGGGATGCAAATGACAGACAGATACACAGAAGGAGGAGAGGACCCTGCCCCCAAGAGCCTACAATCTAAGAGGTGGGGACGTAACACAGAAGAGGAGGGGAGATACTGTATGTAATGAAGGCAGCATGGTGGCTCAGAGGTTAGTGCTCTGGCCTTTGCGGCGCTGGATCCTAGGATCGAATATCGTCCAGAACACTATCTGCATGTGCAGGTTCTCCCTGTACCTGCGTGGGTTTCCTCCGGTCACCTCCACCATCCCAAAAACATGCAGTTGGGTAATTGCCCCCCCCCAACAAAAAAAAAAAATTTGACCTAGACTCTATTAATGAAATATGACTATGGTAGAGACATTAGATTGTAAGCCCCTTTGAAGAACAGCTAGTGACATGACAATGGACTTTTTAAAGTGCTGTGTAATATGATGGCACTATATTTCTTATTATTATACAGTATTTATAAAGTAGTGAGGGTTGCAATATACCTAGCCCCTCACTGTATGCTCAAGGCTATGTAATGGAAGTATCATGTTTTATGCATGTGTGCTAATACACCCCAAGGTTGGTTTAAAAGAAAAAAAAAAAATCAAAAATCAGAATTCAAAACAGTTAGTCTCCCTTGTAAGTAATATATATATATGTTCAGATAGAGCCTACACCACAACTAGTAATCGTATCTAAAAATCTCATATTACAAAATATAGAATCAAAAGCCCAAAGGAATTGTAAACTGAAACATGCAGCCTAGACCTAAGCTAGCTTCATGAGCAATTAGGGAAAAGGCACACATATAAATATACAATACAGCTTACCCCATAGAACAGGCGAGGAGAAATTGTAAAACAAAGGAAAAGTTTGTCCACTCTGTATAATGCATTGACTAAAAGAAATAAACAGACATAATAATATTCAAAGGAAATTCCATAGAATGTATGTACAATTTTATTTTAGAGATAAATAGACAGCCCCTTTTCACAAATCACTACCATCACCTAATCTACAGTTACCCATAATTCCAATACACGTAGCACATAACTGCGCAACTGATAAAAGAGAAAGGAATCCCCTCTTCAGTTGGACAGTAGTATGTACTTTGCAAAACCCTGTTACACTTCAATGTCTAGCAAGTTATTATAATGTTTTCCCTAAAGATATAAATATAATAGCATATTGGAAAACATATTGGGTGCTTTCCTGTTAACAGAGACTTTTTCTTGATCTAAAACTTAAAACACCACTCAGCTCCAAACTATTAAAAAGCAGTGCCCTCATTCCTACTGCAATGCACGGGTTAGTTGCTCATTTTGTCTACAAGCACAATTCTTACCTTGTCCGTCACTCCCTCACCAACCAAAGACATTAAATCCTGATATATGCAGGCAACATACACATATATTATCAGTGGCATAATTGGTTTAGTTGCTAACATACTTGCCCTTGCAGTACTAGGGTCCCAAGTTTATACCTCCGCCAGGACACTCTCCAAGCAGTTTGCATGTTATCCCTGTGTTTGCATTCGTTTCCATTGGATACTGTGGTTTTCTTCCACATTCCACAAACCCTTAAAAAATGTACCCTAGACTATGGTAATGACTGTTGTAGGGCTAGTTACATGACTATGGACTTAGTACCGTGCTACACAAGGTATTTTTCATATAGCTGTCTGAGTCTGATGTCTGAGGTTGTGACAAAAAATAGGAAAACTAAAAATTTTAACAGCAAATATTAATCAGTCTTAATAGCAGAACAATGACCCACTATAGACTGAAACTCTGGTTTTCAGATGAAATTGAACAGGCCAGAGGGTTGTGAATGTAAACGGGTTCAGAACAGGTGAACCATCGTTTCAATTCAGCTTTTTTTCAAATATAGAGGAAAAGTGTCCACACAATAGTACTGAATGAATTACATTTGCAGCATAACTGTTACAAATAAAGAGGTAGTTTCTTTAAGGTTTCCGTTTTTAATTTTTTTTCCACTACTCAGCAACTAGCTATATATTAACACATTCATTGCTTTATTTTTCCTGAATCTGACCCTACAATAATGCAATGCATTTCACCATACTAGCCCCGACCTCACTTTTAAAGAAGAACTTCAGGATAAAACAACAAGGCAAAAGAATAACTCTTTTGCATTGAAAGAAAAAAAGAAAAATGAAATGGGGGGGGGGCTGAAAGGAATATAAATTTGCTGAGTTTTGAATTTAAGTTGTTTTTGTGTTTTTGCTATATTTTGCAGATAATTGAGTTGTGTCGAAACTAGTTATATCCTCCTTATCAATAGGTCGACATTCGCTCCATCCTTACCTTGAAGCTTCTTACCTTGAAACATCTTGCTCAGCGAAGTTGTTAATTAAGTTTCTTGTTACTGACCAACTACTAAGTGCCTTCCACCTGGTTGTCTGACTATATAAACTGTGATGTAAAAATAAAGTTCTGAGACAGGATATAACTATATATGCTTAAGTTGCGTGTTGTGTTAATCACTGCTCCCAACGCGTTGAAAACCGAGGTCACGATAGAGAGGGAAATATTGGTCTGGGATCAATAGGAAATCGCCTTGACAGTTTGGCGTCAGAAGTGGGACATCTAGCTTAAAAAGACCAGGATCGGGTAAGTAGAAATTTTCTTTTCTACCTCTGCCCTCCCCTGGGTCCCTGTAGATATCTTACGAACCTAAGCAGTGTGGCAGTGTAGACTCCCTCTTAGAAGGACTGGGTCCTTAGTTAGGAAGATTTGGGAAATCTTTTATTGAATATGTGCACACTCGTGACCTCTGTTTTAATGTATAGAGTATAGGAATTTTGTTGCATGATATAGAAGTGTAAGAAATATTGTATATAAGATAAGTCTGCGTAGTAATCTGGTTGCCAAGGTGAGGTTGGGTCAATCCTCACTGCTGCGGTTGCCTCGGGCAAGCAGTAACGTGACCTAAGCTGCGTTTTGGTAAGCGGTCCTGGGAACAGGATGCCAGCGAGCACTGCAGCTACCTGCTGAACTAAACTAACTGAACTAACTAAACTAACAATTACTGTGTATAACCGTCTGATATTTATACTGCAACTATGCGAAATTCCCAAGGTAAGGGGAATAACCCAGAGGAACTTATCCCTATAAGAAACATGTAAAAAAAAAAAACAACATTTAAAAGTGTGCTAGAAACCTGACAACAGGGATACCCCCTATAATGTTAACTGTAGAGCAGGAGGTTATTACACTGACCCCTTTACATTACACCTGAAAAATGGAATGGAGAACATAAAATGTCCCGATCCATCCCAATTCCTGCACAAAGAAATGTAAATAATTATCCCTTTATAACTGAAGCACACTATAAAACATTATGGGAAGAGATACACACTGAGTTTGTAAGATTACACCGAGATAGGAAATCCATGGCTACTGCATTAGCATGCAAGCAAAAGCCAAGAGAAACTTTATGTGATTATGCTAGAAGGTTTAGGAAAGTGTGGAAGGAAGAAGCAGGTTTAGAATTAGGAGGAGATTTGAGTATAGTATTTATTCAGTCACTGATTAATGGAATGATTCCTGAACATGGACGCACTGCCAAAATGATTATTGCCAACTGGAGCACTTTAGATGCCCCAAACATTTTTGCCCAGTTATTAGCAAAGGATGCTGCAGGATGTTTTGAGCTGCCTAAGTCGTCCAAACCCCATGTACAGGGACTCCACCACGACTATGTTACAGATCTCTGACCAGGCTGATGAAAACCCAATAAACACATTAGAAGTAGGACAATTCCTGACAGACTTCTTAGTAGACACAGGAGCGACTTGGTCTGGTCCATCTACACCTGGTGGGGCCCTCTGTGGGAATAAAACGTCATCACCCCTACACGACACATACCTCATATTCCCATATGTACAGTACATGGAGAATACATTACACATCACTCATTCAAGGTATTACCTAGTTGTCCAGTTAACCTGTTAGGAAGATACCCTGCTCTCCTTACAATACTCCAGTAAATCCTGTCAAAAAGCCAGATAACTCATACTGCTTTACACAGGATCTCAGAGCCAGCAATGAACTGATCACACCCCTAACACCGGTCATGTCAGATTTTAGTACCGTCCTTACAGCAGTACTGCCCGAGACCCAATGTTACAGTGTTATTGATTTGGCCAATGCATTTTTCTCCATACCATTATCACCTGAGACTCAGCCCCTTATGGCTTTTTTTTTCCAAAGGACAACAATATACCTGGTGCCACTTGCCCCAGGGCTTTGTTGACTCCCCGGCAGTTTTCTCAATTGCGCTCCAGCAGGTTCTTGCCAACTGGCAGCCGCAGCATGGTTCCACTTTATTGTTATGTACAGTAGCCCCTCTGTGTTTTTTGGAAAAGGGAGACAGAGGGTGTCACAGAAAAGGTTCAGTTCTGCCTGCAACAGGTCACATTCCTGGTAATGCTTTTAACCCCAGGATCCCGGCTGCTAGCCCCCAGCCGTGTCCATGCCATTACCAGTCTGCCTTGCCCACAGACAAAGAAACAGCTGCTCAGCTTTCTTGGCATGATCAATTTCTGCAGACACTGGATTCTTGACTGCTCGTATTGGGATTTACAGCCCAGTCCTAGTACCACCCCAGTGCCCCTAATAACATTCAATGGTCTGATGAAATGACTAAAGCATATTTGATGTTAAAAGAATCCCTGACCTCTGCCCCTGCATTGGGAATGCCGAATTTCAATGTACCCTTTGTATTGTATGCAAGAGAGTATTGTAAAACCATGGCTGCTGTGCTTGCTCAGATGCATGGAGGTAAATTGAGGCCTGTGGCATATGTCTCTAAGACACTGCCTGTTACTGTGCAAGGCATGCCAGCCTGTCTGCTTGTGCTGGCAGCGTGTGAAATGGCTGTAGAAAGTGTCTCACTTCTAACTTTGGGTCACGAGACGATACTTTACACAATCCCATACTGTACTACACTTGATTAAGAATTTACCACTCAACATATAAAAGCACAAAGGTTGTCTGGTTATGAAGTTATCCTAACATCCACTGCAGGATTAAGTGTAAAAAATGCTCCTGCTACCAGCAGTCCTGTCACTGTGCCTAATGCCCTCTTAGGTCTTAAAGGGCCGGAGGATGAAATGCCAGAGTCACACTCATGTATCACTGAAATTCACCTCCCCAATCAAATAGCCATTGTTAAATGTCAAGCACACACTTCTTCAAATTCCTTCCATGCCAGGGATAATAGACTAGCAGATTTTCATGCCAAAGTCTCTGCTCAGTCTACCAGAGCCACCACTAGCCCCCTGATACACTTCTGTTCACCATCCCAGCTTCCAATGAAACCAACACACTTATAACACAATAAATACACAAGCGATTTTGTGCCTAGAATTTAAAGGAACAGACACAAGCCATACTTTCCCGGTATTTAACATGTGCCAGAAATATTGTGCAAGGGAAGAAAACAGGACAACATGAACATTTGTTACCTCCACAGGGTCCATTACAAGAGGAAAGCTACGTACACACTTCCAATTATTATCGTTGTTAAACGAACGACGAACGATCCTGCACGATATCTGCGAACGATCGTATAGCACCGATCCTGTGTTGTGTTAATCACTGCTCCCAACGCGTTGAAAACCGAGGTCACGATAGAGAGGGAAATATTGGTCTGGGATCAATAGGAAATCGCCTTGACAGGGGCTTTTGCTGTAAAATCATAGCATTCTTGCAATTCAAAGATTTCTTCTACACTGCCTTTGTTCTGTTGCTAGATGTCCCCATGCTGATTGTCAGTGTCATTCAACCTTTCCCTGAGCCCAGGTTGTCCTGGCCCTGTACTAGCCTGTGAATGGACAGTGAAAGAATAGACAGCATGCTTCTTGTCAGTTTGTGAATTGATTAGCTCCTTGCCTTGCTTTTTCCTCTCACACTGTAGCTCAGGGGTGCCCAACACGTGGATCGCGATCTAACGGTAGATCGCAAAGGCAAAGAGAGTAGATCGCGGAGCCCCGCCTTTCAAAATATTAACTCCTGTGTGCAGTAGAGTTTAAGTCCAAATACCAACTACTGTCCGGACGATGCAACTTTGGCTGATTCTATTCAGTTTAAGACGTCATCAGAGTAAGGTAATGGCCAAAAATGTACAGAAATGTATTGTGCCATACATGTTCATGCTGTTATGCAAGGTACACAATATATATTTTAAATATAAAGTATACTCGGTATATATAAATAAACAAATATATGTTTAGCGTTTTTATTGTTGGTAGATCATTTTGACTTGGTCATTTTAAAAGTAGCTTGCAAGCCAAAAAAGCGTGGGCACCCCTGCTCTAGCTGTTTTCTGCAGGAACTGCAAGAGGCCGATACCAAGTCAAATTCAGGCATTTACAGTAACCAACGTATTTAAAAGACACATGTAACGATGTACATAAGTGCATTAATTCACCTAAACATATGAGAGATGGGATTACATGGTGTGGGAACATTAGATAAGAGTCTGTTATCCAACCCAAAGGTTCTGTAAACAATGAAATCATTATGGCTGCAGAAAATACCTGGCTAGCACTATTTTATTGCAAAAGCAAATCAAGGCGAAACAACGAACCTCCCTTGTTACTGTTGGAAGAGGACACCAAAAAACAAACAGAATCTAAAAAAAAAACACAGTATGCAATAATACAATACATCTCTGCAATGCACATTTGTCGACTATTTATCTTTATAAAAGTATAAAAAATAAATATCTGTTGATCTGCTAGAAATGATGTCAGAACTCCCAGGTAGTCTTTGTTTAAACTGTTCAAATCCAGACAATTCTCCCTTTATGTACAACAGTGTTACTAAATTACTATAGCCCAAGATCGGGACTATGAGGGCTAATTAGGCTCAATGATATCACATAGGAAGTGAGCACAGAACAGCTCTGAATTTTTTAAGCAACAGGTATATTCTCACAAACAAGTACATCAAAAAGCTTTTCATTGTATTTTTTGTAGACCAATTGTATTGCTTGCATGAATTTTAGAAACACAAGAAAACACCAGCATCCAGCACCATAGAACAGTGAAGTATAAAAGAAGGACTACATATTCACAAGGCTACAACTTACTTTCTCAAATTCTCCAGTCAATAAAGTGAGAATCAAGGTTGGCAAAATCATGAAACTGGCATTGTAAAAAAGAACACCGTATTTCCCCAATTCCTGTAACACAACAAACATTAAAAGGGGATTAAAACTAAAAAGAGTAAAATAAAATCCCAGATAACATGTTTCATGTGTTGGAATAGGTTTGCAACATTTGTCCTAATTTTTTTTTTGGAGGAGTTGGAAGGATTTTCCCTCACTCTCTTTCATGGTGGCCACAAAGGGATTGAGAGAAAGTTTCCCTAATGGGGGCACAGGCAATAATAAACAATTGAATTAGGATCTAGTGTTTTATCAACACTGTCCACTGGGGTACAAATATTTGACTTTATTTAGGCGGTGATATAGGTATATATATTCAACTCTTTAAAGAGACTTCTAGAAAACACAATTGAAAACAGTTTACTTAAAAGGGGAGAGGGAGACATGAAGGATTACTGGCTAATATTGTAAATGCAGGTTTTCTTTCTGCAATGTTATGGTTTTGGAGTATTGAGTTTTAAACCCATACAAGTGCTTAAGCTAGAAGGCCAACATATTTGCCTGGTTACTAGCATTTGCAAGGAGATTAGCAAAGGCAGTCCTTATATTTCTTTTGGGAAAGATTACTTTCATGGCAAGGTAGAAGATTTGCATTAATGTCCCACTTTCCAGCAGTGCATACTCACCCTAACTTCCGTTACTGCTGTAACTCTAATCAAAGCTCCAGTCACTCTAATCAAAGCTTAGCCATATTGATTTTATATACAGATGCTATTTGCACACCATGTCAAGCTCCAAGCACAAATGCTGTAACATGACAAAACAGGGAGTAGTTTTTCCTTTATAAACAGCAGTACAAGTTATTTGTTCTTCTGGGGCTGAACAAAGTTTTGTTTATTATGTTTTTTTTAAAGCCATTAATACATTTAATTTTTTTTTTAATTGAAAAGATGGGCATATAATTATTTCAACCTAAAGTCATATAAAGCAAAACAAATAATATCTCATTGTATGTATGCTAGGATCTTACATAAAGCCACAACATGGCAGAATAAAACAATGATAATTGTTTCATTTATAATATTTATTAGTATATAACTTTATTGAAAATATTTACCTTAGGGTTAATTTTTTCTTTGGTATAAACCCCATATGAAGCTGTAAACAAGTCATTCAACAACACAATGCAGTATCCATCCAAATTAAAAGAAAGATCAAAACTGAAAAGAAACATTAACATTCTGACCATTTTTGGTAGCAGGTATTTAATACATAGCATGTAATAATACATATGTGACATTACCAGGCTAAAATATTAACAGCAAAAATCCATAACAAAACAAGCATACAAATGTAATAATAGCAATGAGCAAAACACAACATTAACTGCCACCACTTTTTTACCACACTGATGGCTATAAAACTGAATTCTGTCCATTACAAAATACTATTTTCAATGATATAGTAAAACCTATACAACACAATCATACTGCTAGAAAGTATACATTTAAAATCTGGATGCAAAATATTGTCACATTATATGAGCTTTATGAACATAGAATTCTTTTTCTTTAAGAGTGTCATATTGCATACAATATAAACACTTTTAGCCCTTTTTTCAAAGCACTCCAAGATACTGTAGACTTTAATTAGTAATCTGGGTGATCCAGCAAACCTAGAATAGATTTTTTAAAAAAAACAGTAATCTCCCTCTATATTGCGGTTGCTATTTGCTGCTGGCTATTCCTGCAGTTGGGGAAAGTGGAGCATCCATGTATCGCAGATTTTGGTTTATCGGGGGTGGTTTTGGAATGTAACACCCACAATAAACGGGGGACTACTGTAATTTGCTATTTGATAGCAAATGTTTTCAATCCTGGACCAGATCCATTCCAGGTTTGCTGTATCACCCAGGTTCACTGATGAAAGTCTATCCTCTTCAGTCTTGGAGAGCTTTAATAAATCAGGCTCTTTGTTCTAAGTACAATGGTCCTTTACAGGAGTAAAGCTGCGTACACACGTCAGATTTTTCTCGCCCGATAATCGGCATCGGCCAGATATCGGGCGAGAATCTGGCGTGTGTAGAGTCGGCGTCGTTCATCGTCCGTGAATCCGTCCTGGGGGATCCACGAACGATGAGCGATCCTAATGCAAGGGAAGGGGGGAGCCCGCAGCGGGGTGCCGCTCTGTCGCTCTCCCCCTCCCCTCTCCATAGAGCAGAACGGTGCTGTATGTACAGCACCGTTCATGCATCGTGCAGTCCTTTTTTCGTTGGAAAGGGTCGTGAAAGATCCTTTCCAATGACAAAAATTTCATGTGTGTACGCAGCTTTACTGACAAATGGATTTAAAGTTGTTGCCTAAAGGTGCAGATTCCAAAAAAAAAAAAAAAAAAAAAAAAAAAAAAAAAAACAAAACATTCACAGTAGTAGTAGTAGTGCAATGTCTTCCTGCATTTCCATGAAAAGTGCAAAACAAAGTGCATTAATGAAAAATTTCATCAGGTCCTCCAATGAAATCATGTTTTTCCAGCCAATAGTTTAATTCTGAATGTTTTAGTAAGCGGTAATCATGAACTAAAAAAAAAGTGCACATTTAAATAGAAAGAGGAGAGTAATTATGAGAAAAAATGAGAAAGAAAATCATAGGCATTGGGAAGCAATAGGTAGCACAGACCAAAGTTTTATGAGATAAATTAGTTTTTTAAACAGTCACTAGTTAACAACACTAGTTAACCATATATAAAGGCCTACTCTTTTTTTCAGGTCACAGACAAAAGATCATTACAAATTCATACCTGGCTGCTATTAAAGCTCCGATCATCATTGCGAATACACTTAATGCAACCGAAAGTGAGTATCTTTTCCTGCAAGAAAAATAATAAATATAATGTTACTTGGCTTTGCAAATAAAATAAAATAACAATTAAACTAATATATACAGGTTAGCTGATTATATTTCTATTATAAAATCCCAAATCATACAAAATACTTACACAAAAAAAAAAGTTACATCAATCTTTAAATTTGTTTTCTCTAAAGACATATATAATCATATTTACAAAAGTTGTTTATTAAAAGGCATATTTAAAAGTTGCAAATTAGGCCAGTCTCAATTGGTAATTGTTCGATGCGTTTCGTAGACTATTCTCCACTTCTTTACGAACTCAACTGAGATAACAACCATGATGAACCCTCTCTAAGGAGCAGTCTCCTCAAAAAAGCACAGGATGACCCAGAAGGAGAGGAAGCATCGGCTGCAATCCATTCCCAATGGCACAACTAATAAGGAGTTCAGTGATTAACAACTGTTCAACGCCGCAAGAGATTGAGAGGACAAATTATCTTTTTTCACTTTTCATATCAAAGCTGCTTCTTAGAACTGGTAGTATAATCCAATTAACAATTGCTCACATGGCAATCAGCGTGTCTGTCATAGCTTTTTGTAAATAGTAAAATGAAACTAGTTATAAATACATTTACTAAAAAAATCAAATATAAATGTATGATTTAGAGGCACAAATAAAGCTGCGTACACACTTGCAATTTTTGTCGTTGGAAAGGATCTTTCACGATCCTTTCCAACGACAAGAGGCTGCAAGATGCATGAACGATGCTGTACATACAGCACCGTTCATGCTCTATGGAGAGGGGAGGGGGGAGAGCGACGGAGCGGCACCTGCTGCGCGCTCTCCCCTTCCCTTTCATTACGATCGGCTGTCGTCCATGGATCCGGCAGGTCGGTCGTCCGGACGATGGACGACACCGACTGTACACACGGAAGATTTTCGCCCGATAATTGGCCGATGCCGATTATCGGGCGATAAAAATCTGCCGTGTGTACGTAGCTTAAGAAGTGTAGTGTCTACCATTCATTGTACCAATGCTTTCAATGTATCAATAAGCTACAGCTGCCCTTCTATGTTTCTTCTGTTATAGGATTTCTGATACTAAAAAAGGAATAATAATGTAGAAAAGATATGAATGAAAAATGCTGGAATTTAGTACTTTCCAAACCAGTACTTTCCAAACCAATTTAGTACTACAAACCAGATTTTTTTTTTCATTAACTCGTTTTGATAATGTAGCAAAATATTCCACTTGATGACAGGGCAGAGCTCAGTTATTCTTAAAGAATCTCACAATATAAACCCCTGCTGGGTGAAGCATGTTATTTCTAGACTGACATAGACCTCTGCTGTGAGATTATTTCTGAAGACGAAAGCAGAGCTAAGCTTGGTGACAGGTCATAAAGATAACACAGAAAAAATGAAAGACACAGAACACAGGCCTATATGTAAACAATCCATAGTGCTTACTTTAGTGTGAGTGACATTTTATATTATGAAGCAGCTAAACAGGACAGGAAAAAAGGTTACAAGCAACGCATACACATGCAGAAGTGATCATCATAGATTATTAGGCTGATGTGTAATAACTAATCAATGATCAAGTTAAATAATTTTTACTAAAATTATGTTTAACAAACTCAGTCCTTTGGAAACTGACTTTTGTATGAACAATGTGGGGAAGCTGACTCGATGAAGCTTTTATTTTAAACCAGTTTTGAAGTGAATAAAAGCTTATCAACACAGGCCCTTTTTTTGCCAGTCAACGGAAAAAGGGTATGAAAAGAACATAAACCATTTTGAATTTAGTTCTCTGCTAGAACTGTTTAGGAATTCTATAAGACATAAATGAAGCCTGCAAGTGGAAGGGGATGAAAGCACCTAACCTACCTGTATAAAAGACTGCATGCATAAAATGATAAATATATAGGATACCTGCTTAAGTAATATTAGAGATCACAATGGATTTCGTTTACTTCATGCAGTGTATTATTTCTTACAACATCAACTCAGACTTTGCCAAAGGGGCAGCTAAAGATAATTGATTAGCTTGTCTGCTAAAACAACATTTAATTCCATTTAGAGTCAAGAGTGTAAATCCTCCAAGTCTTAATGTCAAGCATTATTAGAAATGGGCAGATTTAGATTCAAGATTTTTTCCTAATTCCATAGATTAACAAGAATGGAAATAATACATGTGTGCATGCAAAAATCTAGATAATTTGAACCTATTTACTAACCAAAGCTAAAAAGTAAACCTTGAGACGCATACAGGGAGCACAGATTACCCCTTTAAAGTTTGGCCCAGACAGGTATAAAATAACTACCGGTATATATATATATTTCAATCTTGAATAATGTTATTGTACAGCAAGGTCAGCAAGTAAATGATTCAACTGAGTAAATAACAAATATTTGTAGGTTCAACACTGAGTGCACTTGTAAATGGATGAAAAATGAAGATACACAACATTGTAAAACAAGCAACATAATATAAACAATTACAGCACATAGGATCAGAGTTACAATAAAATTTAATATTTTTCTACCCCTGTCCAGGGGTTATATAATTTGTCAAAGACGTATATGCTATATGCTTCCTAACTGTGTATAATATGTGTGTGTGCACTTAAATAAGTATTTTGCTTGAATATTTTTACACACTTTTCTTCAGTTAGCCATTAATATGATAATATAGTGGCAGGTTTTTTCACTGGAGACTTTAACGATCTATTAGAATTTTGTTGTTTGTGTTCAGCTTTTGTGATGCTGAATGTGGTCAGGTTCCTAGTTCAAACTTACAATAGAAAGTCAGTTATGACTGTTTATAGCTTTAGATACATACACACAGATAATTTTTTACATCCTTTTTATTCATATAAGATGTAATTGACAAAACTCTTTTGTACTGATTGTTATTGTTTTACAGTATTGCAAATACCTAAATAGTTTCCAATGTTTTCCACATTCCATGGCCTAATATAAAACACATTTTAAACAAAAACATAAAATGTAAGCTTTTTACAAAATCACTACAGAATAAAATATAAATGTCACTATAAAAATTTGATTGACAAAATGAACAGGAGAGGTCACCGTTTACACCTAAAGCCAATCCCTTACATTAGACTGGGGAACGCATTTTTTTGTTAGATCCTACACTTGTTTTTTTACTAATTTTTGGGTGGTGAATCCATAAATGACCCTTTTTTTGCTATCACATCCAGTTTTTACGATACAGGGTAGCCTCCATTTTTGTCAAAAAACATACAATTTTTACATACAATGAAAAAATAATAAAATAATAACTTGAATTTACTGTTTATTTAAATTTCTTTTGTTCATACAAAGGATTTATCATTACTCAATGACATATTTTTTACAGTAAAACATTTGAAAATTAATCGGGTAAGCGGTTAAGGTAAAAGATTACGCCTATAGCTTTTCCTGGAGTGTTCAGTGTTAGGACAATCCCGCCGGATGCTCCAACAATAGTCAGCCATCATATGTACATCCCATCTACCCTGATACCGTCTTTCCATGACCTTGAAATCTTGGTGGAATCGTTCACCTTTCTCATCACTGGCTGTACCAAAGTTTTCTGGGAAGTTAGAAAGATGGCTATGCAGAAAATGCACCTTGATGTTCATATTGCAACCAAGCATTATGTAGCTCTCCATGAGTTTCTGGACAATTTCTGTATAATTATTTGCTCCAGTGTTTCCAAGAAAGTCCTTGAAAATGGCTTTAAATGATAACCAAGCATTCTTTTCCACTTCTGACATTGTTCTGATGAAATGTTCATCTTTGATGAGCTGCCGAATCTGTAGACCATCAAACACACCAGCCTTTGTTTTTTCAAATAACAGGCTGAGAAATGCCAAAATGAGGTACTTGAAACAATCTTTTTCAGTTGACAAAGCTTTTATGAACTGCTTCATCAGACCCAGTTTCATGTTCAGAGGTGGGAATATAATATTCTTTCTAACAAGTGGTTTATGTAGAATGTTTGGATCCCCTGGTTTTTGGGCAGATCTTGGAGGCCAATTCATTTCAACCCAATGTCTCTCATGAGCTCTGCTATCCCACTTGCACAGATAACAGAGATACTTGGTGTATCCGTATTGCTGACTGAGAAGAAGGCATACCATTTTAAGGTCAAAACAAATGACCCAATTGTTTTGATGATATTGCAACAATTCAAAAACTCTGTCTGCATATTCTTCACAAAGAGAAACTGAATGGCCAGTTGGGACTGACCCAAATATATTGCCATTGTGAAGGAGGACACACTTTAAGCTATCGATGAATAGTCGCCATTCAGTTGAGTTAAAAATTGGAATTCCAAATTCCTCCATTAAACTAAGTATGTTATGGCAATACACAAAGCCACTGTCAGTTGTAAAGTACTGCAGATATGCAATTTCAAGTAAGTTTTTCTCACGCAGTCTTGATGTAAGGAGTTCTGAAGCCTTCTTCGATAGTCCCAAATCACGTGCCAAATCAATCAACTCATACTGATCAAATCCCTTACTAACAGAGTTCTCTTCAATTTCGAACTCTTCATCATTGTTGTCACCTAGTTCATCACCATAATCATGTTCTTCAAGAGGGGGTAGTGTAACGAAAAGCGGCACTGGGATTTCATCTGAATGAGCCACTGGGTGTATAGTGGACCATATAGTGGGTGGATAGTGGACCAGGATACTCTATGTTACATTTATTTTTCTTGGTATATCCTGAAGTTTTCACTATACAAAAGTAACAGTCACTGAAATGATTTCCTGGCTCTCCCCAAACCATAGGTATACCAAATGCCATCTTATCACGTGTTCTTTTTGTCCACATCCGTAAAACCTCGACACACTGTTTGCACACTTTATGAGGGGCCCAACACTTATCTTGATCACCAAGTTTAACTTTGAATTATGCCGAATAGGCTTGCTCTACAAATGTGTTGATGTTCGCCCTTTCACTGAGAATAGTGAAACTGCCACAGATATTCCAAAATGAATCAGGGTTGTTTAGGCTCTTATGACGAGAAACAGTAGAGCCAGACATGATCTGCAAGAAAGGAAATACGTGTGTAAGTGGAAAAATAAATTTTGCTTATTCACTACGTAGAGCAGCGCACAACCTCTGACCACACTGTCTTGCTTGTAAATGAATAGCCTATACAAATCCACACTACAGTAATCGCATTATTATAAGCGGAAGAGAAAAAAACGACGTGATAGAAGAATACTAACTATACTTTCAGATTCAGCATACCTATTTTAGTGTAAAGAAGCTTAAAAATTGAAGTCAACAAAAAATGTGTTCAAAATTGTTCCCTAAAATTAATGCAACAGGTGTTTGTAGGATTTGCAGGAAAACCAAGAGGAAACTGTAATGTAGATGTTCTTATGTTTTTACAGAATGCCATATTATCTCCCAGTGAAAAGTCTAATTAACTTGGGAGGATCCCAAGATTTGAGACATCCAACTAGAGCTAGTGGAGTCCTGGCATCAGACATATCGTTAAGTGTCCTGGGAGCATCAATAAACATGGAAAAAGGGTGACAACGAAACTACAATTTTTATATTGGTATGGTTGTTAGTGGCAGGATGAGTTGTTATCACTTTGTCTGTAGTTTATTTTAAAAAGTTGATTCGGTCCAATGATATGATCCAAATAGTTAGCACCAAAAAAACTGCTTGTGTTTTATCTGCACGTGTGGGTTATGGCTTCAGTTTATTCTTACAATTTAAAAAACACACTCCTAGATTTAACAGTATATAATTAGATTGACACTAAAGGACTGATTTATGAAAACTTACCAAGGCTGGAGAGAATACACTTTCATCAGTGAAGCTTGGTGATCCAACAAACTTAAAAAGGATTTCTTAAAATCATTTGTAAGCAAATGTTTTAAATCCTGGACCAGATCCATTCCAGGCTTGCAGGATCACCCAGCTTCACTGATGAAAGTGTATCCTCTCCAGCCTTGGAGAGCTTTCATAAATCAGGTTCCAAGTCTGTATGACTATGGTATGGAAGATAGATTGTGTCTTGCATAAATATGATGCTTAAAGTGTTAGCTAAAGTGTAACCTAGAATTAAAAGGACAAATATAAAACATACTGAGCAAGAATATTCTAAATACATGAACAGAATATTTCTTTAGGATTTCACACAAAAATGGTAGTCTATTAAATGTGAAGTATAAAAATATGATTACCTTAGTATGATCATCTCAAGAATTAGTGTGAATAAAATGCTAAATTTTCGCAGGACAGAAAACATTGGTAAGCTGAAAAAGAGAATTAAACACATCTTTAAATGTGTTCCAGTACTATCCATAAATGACAAGCAGCTGTTGAAGTATCACTGTTCAAAAGTTTGTTTTATTGGAATCAAGCCCCTAGGGATCTACAACAATGTGTAATGATATGTATGTACTGTAGGTTATATGACAACATTTACTATAGAATATGATATGTGACAACATTTAATATATAATAATATGCTTTTGTAAAAGTTAGTTCCAAACTTAGTGATGAATAATTTCATCAGGCAGTCCAGATAAAGGATGGTGTTATTATATGGCAAAATGAGTGCTAAGGCTTAGTTCAGAGTTAATGTAAGGCTCACTTAAGAATTGGGAATGGTAGGCTGTTAAAAGGCTCAGTGTAGGGCTAAAGTGTTAGGAGGCGGGTTATGCATTAGGCTCATTTTAGAGGAAGAATAAAGTGCTACAGTGGGTATGATAGTAGAGAGGTTAAAATGAGAGGTGTACTTTAGCATAGAGGATATCTACTATTCTCAGTATTGAAATCTACCAGTGCTAGGTTGACGACAATGAAAGGAAATGTATCTTTGATCAAAGATGTTCTCATTACCAATACACATGATTAAACAAAGAATTGAAAGAAATAATGTTAGTAAGGTCAACCTGCATCTTTTGCAGTTTTAAGAAATGAAAAAGATATGACACATAAGATTATGAATACAATTCCTTTGCAAGAAAACATGTGTGCACATGCCATATTTGTCAATGGAGATTTTAAAGCATGAACTGTGAGTCAGTTGAAAGAAAAACTGTATTTAATACCTTCCATGCCAGTGTATTTTTACCTACAAAATTCTGTTTTCTGTGCTTTACAGCTCCTTTATGCTAGTCACAGGGGATAGTAGTGCTGGCTAGTGCAGTGCCAGTTCTGTAGCAAACTACAAATCCCAGCAGGCCTGAGGTAACACCATAATGTAGTAAAGCATGGAACAGTATTCTGTGTAGTGAAGACTGTGCCATGTGTGCCCTGACCATCTAACTTACTTATACGAATAAGGCATACGAAGGTGTATAAAAGTAACCAGTCAGTGCTAATTTTGGAGGAATAATAAAGTAAACCTAGTCTGGTTTAACACATTTAGAAGCTAACAACAGTGCTGTGAAAGGTTATAAGTTAATATAAGTAATGTCACACTGGTGGTTTTACCCCTTGCATTGATGGGCAAATGCAGCTTAAATTCAGGTGCATACAGCTTGCATTTGAATTTAAATTTAATCAACTGGAGAATCTTACCAGAAGTAGTCTTTTAACATAATTTTCACACTGTACAATCTTTATCACTAATCACAAGCATCTTGCTGGTTTAGCAAGTAGTGTGATAACTCATAAGAGAAGGTAAGTTGACTATAAGTATCCCTGTCATTGGTGACAAATCAGATTGGTATAACAACAGGTTGGTATGAGGGAAAAATTGCTGCAACTGTAGTGACAGACAGCTGTGCAGTTATTTCCATCTGTCAGTTACAAAAAGACCAGATGTGAAGAAGCTGTGTGAGAAGCAAGATGATTAGAAAGAAGCTTGCTAAATGAAACACATGTAAAACCCCTACACAGAGAGACCAATGTGAAAAGTCTCGTGCAGAAGGCATCTGTTACACTGTGAGAGCTGGGGGGAGGACTACTATGATAAAGTAGTCTCTGCTGGGGGTGAGCAAGAATGCCTCTGGCAATCTCGCGAAATTTTCCTCAAACTTCTGATCCGCGAAATTTTGGCGACCTGATTTTGCGAAATCATCGGAAGATCGAGGAAATCATTAGAAGGAGATTCTCAGGGCTGCATTCATTCTTGCAGCACTGGGAATCCTCATGTTTGCAATCCCTGGCACCAGAGGGTAATTAATCTTTAGTGCCCAGGGATCGCAGTGGAACTGCAGATAAACTCTCAATGGAGTTTCTCCATTGAGAGTTCATCTGCAGTTCAGTTCCCACGGTCACCGGGCTGAGCTTTCCTCAGCCAATCAGAGAGCACTAGAGGTTTTGAATAGGAGACTTGTCCCCATTTAACCTCTAGTGCTGGGGATTGCACACCGAGCTGATTAATTAATGCAAATATTGATCAGCACAGCCCGTGTTTTTTTTTTTTTTTAATTCAAGCTCGATATGCCAATTTACACCGGCCGTTCTTTCTTACAATTCAGTAAATGAGAATGGCCGAATTTCCCGCAAGCTTGAATTTTAAAAACTCGTTCACTCATCCCTAGTCTTTGCCTGGTACTGTATAGCTTTGTTTTTCTTAATCCAAGTTGTTACAATTAGGTCAGTAATTAGGATTTATTGAACAAATAATAAAAAGTAAACTTGCTTTAAAAAAAAAAAAAAAAACTATGTCTACCTAGTTCTGAGCTGTCTAATTTAATACACTTCTATAATACATATATATATTATTTATATAATATATGTAATAATATAATACTGTCCCACAATTTAGCCAGGCCATTAGTATTTATGATACTGTAGATACAGTCTGTAGTCTTGTCTGCCTGATTTTTCTAATAGAAAAAAAAATTTTCAAAATAATTTTTTGGGTGACACTATTTTTATTCTCATTAATAAAAAAAACTGAAAACTAAATGTATAAACACAATCCAAATTATTAGAAATGTCCTCCACTCCCCTACTATATTATCCTCATGTTTAGGGTCAGGCTAAATAAGGAATTTGCATTCTGTAGTTTTAATAAGATGACTTCAAGAACAGTTCATATGATCATACCCAAACTAATAGTTTGATCTATGAATCGGTCTCAAGACTGAATCATGAATATATGAACTGTCCTTGAAGTCATCTTATCAAAACTACAGAATGCAAAATCCATTCACAAAGTCATCCATCCCTGAATGATCTCTGTGTGTAAGAAGAATGTTCTGATCCAGTCAAAAATATAGTTTTTTTTTTTAGTACAAATCTTCTAATCCATTAGGATCACATGCATGAAAGGTCTCGTGCCTTACAAATATGCTGGTAAGTATATTATTATTTTCATTACCTGAGCTTCTGTGTACTTAATAATCCTGTTAAATGATTTCCGATGTACAGGAAAGGTAAGGGAAAGAGCTGAAAAAAAGCAATCTGAAATTATACCTATTTTTTTAAAGCAAAGCACCTTAAAATAGAAACAGTTACGACTAAAGAAACAGTTACATTATTTTTAAGCACAACTAGTATTAGCACTTTACTTTGTCCTTATATTTGATTCCTGAAAACCTCTGCACAGGAGTAAAGAGTAAAAAGACTCAAAATGGTGGGATTCTTTCAGCTCATGTTTACAGCACTGATCTAACACACAACACAACCTCATCAATATCTAGATTGGGTGCCATCTGAATGAGGTGACTGAATCACAAAACTAGCAAAATCAAATGAGAAATCATTTAAAAAGGAAGCAGCAAATAGCACGCGCACACGCGCACACGCGCACACACACACACACACGCACGCACGCACGTGCACACACACACTACATTTTTTAAATATTCACTATTTTATATAACAGAGAAAATGTAAGGTAAACAGGATGGACCTGGCCAGGTCTCTTTGCACTGCCATGATAAACTGATTCCGTTCATAGATCAGTACAGGAAATAACCAATCCTAAGTGATAGGCTTATATGTTACTAAAGTAATTGCCGAGCCCGTTAGGTATAAATTAACAAAGAAGAAAATAGGTGTTTGGCTCTTTATGGCAACCATGTTTTTTGTAAAAACTAGTAAAATCCTTTATTTAGCCTAATAAGATAAAACAAACTTACAAAGATACACATACTTGGATAGTGAGACCTTGGAACTCTACATAAAATAAATGTGAATTCTCACTTCAAAGGAAGAGTTTTATTCAACCATTAGCACTACTCATCTACCGTCCCTGATATATACCCTGGGGTTAAACAACTAATAAGCTTACTTAGTTCGCTATCTTCGTCATCATTGACTTGACATTTGATGTGACTCGAGTTTCTGGTCTTCTTTTGATTGCACTGATTTTTGGGTCAATATACCAAGGTCTCACTATCCCCTGAAGAAGCCCATGGAGGCGAAACATGTCAGGAGAGACTGTAATTATATGTTGTACAATTTGACCCACTAAACTTAAGATCAAAATCATTAATGGAAAAATATACCCTAAATACAATTGTCAAGATAATTTTGTTTAAAATTGTCAGAATCACACCCTTTTCTTTATAAGTCTGTGTACCTTTGTAAGTTTGTTTTATCCTATTAAGCCAAATAAAGGATTTTACTAGTTTTTACAAAAACATGGTTGCCATAAAGAGCCGCTACATTTATTTCCTTCTTTGTTGATTCTGTTCATATATGTTCATTTCATCAGCTAATAGAGAATCATAAAGCTTACGATTGCATATTCTGTGGGTCCTAGCAAGTTGTAGGAAATGTTATGCCACATGTACAATTCATTTGTGTTTATGAATTTAACTGCAAATAAAATTTAGCATTTCACTCTTGGGAATATAAAGGTTTATCAAAAACATTACTATTAGGTAGGAGATTATGAACGCAAGGTACAGGGGAATATCCTGCTTGACAATAGCTGAGCAATCCTCTCTACAGGGATCACTTGTAAAATTGTTACCTCAAATAATTACCAAAATAATTTTCAATACTTTAATAATACAACACAACTAATAATAAGACAATAATTTAGAATAAAAATGCACCATACACATTGCTTAATGTCTTCCAGTAATGGATCATGCACACTATGTCTCTTCAATTGAGTGGAAGACATACATCAATTACAATTATAAAAATAATAATTATTTATTTAAAACATTTTATATCTGGAAAAAACACAAAGCAATTTTTTTCTTTTAAATCAAAACTTCAGAATCTAATTTTAATGGCCTCACCAACAATATTAGGCTCACAATTATTTAACTTTAACACTTTTCAAAGTAAGCAGGTAAAGGAGCAGTGGCTAAAAGTTAATAATTACCAGATACAAAATGTCCCCAGTTTCAATGACTTGTATGTATCATATTCAAGGTAAATGTGAAAAAAAAGAAAGGAAAGGAACTTAAAGCAGAGCTCATCACCTAGCTACCAACGTTATGTCAACATTGACATTCCACAACTTTCCAAAAGCATTTTGATGTGAAGGTCCTGGTAATAGCAGACCCCCACTTTAACATCTACTTTAGAATCCTGGTGCCTTTTTAAGAAGTTGTCCAACTTTTTTCTACCTTTCTCTGCTTCACTTCCCTTTTACTTTCTCTCCTTCATTGTATCTCCCCCTTCCCCCTCTCATTAAACCCACTCTAACACCTACCCCCATCCTCATTAACCCCCAGGGAAACAATGTCCACTTTTGAACCAACAAATATTATTTTAGAATGTTTTCTCGTCTAATTGGAATTGTATTGCCACTCTATTGAAGTTTGCTATCTTGATGTAATACACTATATGTAACATATTTTATTTTGGTTTTAGATATTTTGATATCTTCAATAAAGCTTACAATTTATATTTTTATACCTATAATTTTGAATCTTGTTGGCATAATAAATAACATATAGTATTAAATTATGAGGGTGCTAACACTATATTTGATTAACTATAAAAATGGTTCATCTACATTGCCTTTATGAAAGCATACCTATACTCACAAAATCAACTTTGGCTTATGGATAACATAAGCCAAAGGTATATTCATCTGAATACTTTTTTTTTCAGCTTGCTTTGACCTTTAAACAATAAAAACAAGTTATGGCCCCACCCTAGAGGTCTCTACATTGGCTAGGTGGTGAACTGCAATCTGGGAAATGCCATCCTTGGTGGGAGTGTTTCTAATCCACTCCCACTGCCCCAATTAAGCAGTTCTTTTTTCTTTCCTCCTGGGACTCTCATGTCACCGTGCTCCTGCTCCATCTGCTTCTAGTGTTGGTCGAATAGCTCACTATTCGATTCTACAGCTATTCGATCGAATAGTGAGAAATTCTCTGTGTGATCAAATGCTGAATTCGAACACCATTGAAGTCAATGGTGCGAGAATTTTATTTTAGGGTTTTGAGGTTTTAGGGTCTTTAAGGTCTTTACTAGTTGTATGTGTTGCTGGAGAGAGTTTCTCTATTCAACAACACATAGTACCATGCTCTGCTTCTACTATGTATCCTTGGATAGAGTTTCTCTATCTAAGAATACAGGGCACTACAGGTGACCAATGGGGACAAGTCTCTGGGCACTAAAAGTGATGAATGGGGACTTGTCCCCATTCGTCACCTGTATTATTATTATTAAACAGGATTTATATAGCGCCAACATATTACGCAGCGCTGTACATTAAATAGGGGTGACCTGTATTCTTGGATAGAGGTTCTCCATCTAAGAATACAGGGCACTACAGGTGATGAATGGGGACAAGTCCCTATTCATCACCAGTAGTGCCTGGACATTGTAGTGGAACTGCAGAGGCCTGCAGTTCAGTTTCCCATGTGATGTCACAGTGGAACTGAACTGCAGATTAACTCTCCAGTTCCACAACAATCTCTGGGCACTACAGGTGATGGGGACAGATGCCAGCCGGGCATCGCCAGGTTACACAGATGTCCGGCATCTGGGAATGTTGGGGACGCAAGGCCAGGGGAAATAAATACCGGCTGGGCATCTGCTTGCGAGTGTGTGGCAGGAGGGCAAGACCGTGCGGCTGTGAGGTGGGACCAGGTGGAAAAATTTAAAATACTAAGTATTTTTAAATGTACCTCTTTTACATTTAAAAAAACTTAGTATTCATACCGCCAGGGAGGTTAATATCAAGGTGGAGCAAGATGAGCTGGTTAACAGCCTTTAGGAAAATTGTGCGGCAATAATGTCCCTTGTAGCAGAAAAACTCTCTCCATAAAGACACTTGTGCCAGGAATGCATAGGAAATGGTTTGCTTCTCTAGAGAGATGAAGATAGTAGCATTTGTGAGAGGATTTCCTCTGACAAAGGGTTAATTCACCTGTAATGATCCAGCTTGCTTTCTTCTTTGCCAGTTCCCTGCCATCATTAAAATTCAGACTGTGGCTACCACTAGTACTATAGCAGGACTACTGTTTTATATCAGCTGCTCGTTGCAAACTTTACAGGTTTTTACAGGAGCAGTGGTGACATCACAGTAGTGCCGCACATCTGTAGACTTCCCTTGGTGGTTGCTATGTAGTTAGGAGAAATACATTGTTTCACAGAGTTTCACACACGGGGTAGTTTGTTCTAAGGACAATATGAAATACCACACAGGCTACTTCTCTAGAACAATGGGCACAAATACCTCGGATACAATCACATTCAGGAAATGTTTTCTTTAAATATTCAAATAAAACCCCTAAAACAAGCACACTTAGTTTCCTTGTGTACAAGTAATCTATTTTTAAAACTAACCCAGTATTTTGAAGAGACCCTGTAATTAACTTAAACATGAGATAAAACACAGATAGTTCTAGTGTAAAAATTGCTTTCTTGCAGCATTAAGTTGCATTTCAGTGTGTTGCTGCTAACAGGAAATACTGAGGCTGCTGCTTCAAACTGAAAAGAAGCCCAACCATTTCGGAAACACTCTACTTCAGAGAATCTAGCAGCCTACCTACTAACCCAAGACACCCCTAGACAATTATACATAACTCCCCCTGCTCTCTAATTCCTTCTGCAAAATCTAACAGGATACTTAAAAGATACACCTGGGGGTGGGGGGACACTGTGTCAGTTCCCCCCTTCCCTTTCTTTATTCCTTTCTGGCCACAACCAATGTGAATGTAAAATTCTCTAAATAGCATAACCAGTTCTATTCCACCACCCTTTGAGGAAGCCAAGTAAGGCGAAATGTGTCAGGTGATGGGGATTCTGAAATACCGTATTTTTCGGACCATAAGACGCACTTTTTTTCCCCCTAAAGTGGGGGGAAAATCAGGGTGCGTCTTATGGTCCGAA